>NW_020838083.1:687165-803047 GCF_003676395.1 Aethalodelphis obliquidens | reverse complement strand
ACACAACATTGTAAAGCAACTATACTCCAATACAAATTAATAAAAAATAAGAGTCCGCCTGCCGATGCAGGGGACACGGATTCGTGCCCCGGTCCGGGAAGATCCCACATGCCGCGGAGCGGCTGGGCCCGTGAGCCACGGCCGCTGAGCCTGCGCGTCCGGAGCCTGTGCTCCGCAAGGGGAGAGACCATAGCAATGAGAGGTCCGCGTACCGCAAAAAATAAATAAATAAATAAATAAAAAATAAAAAATAAAATTTGTGTTTGGCTCTCTTTCGTAGTGTTTTGTTTTGGGTTTTTTTGCTTGAAATTAGCTCTATCCTTACATTCATTGTGAGCATACTTTATTTACATCCTTCAGCACAATTGTAAGAGCTACTTTAAAATCACTGTCTGCTAATTGCAAACTCTGAGTTGCTTTAGGGCCAGTCTCCATTGATCGTCTCCTATGTATCACATTTTCCTGTTTCTTCCTGTGTCAGTACTTTGGGATTGTATCTCAATTATTCTGTATGATAAAGTTGTAGGGACTTTGGATTCTCTTTGTTGCTATGAAGAGTATTGGGGGTTTTTTGTTTGTTTGTTTAATTTAGTAGGTCACTTGACTGAACTCTCATTGCAAAGCTGTCACTCTTTTAGTGGATTGCAGCTGACATTTCCTTTCAGTTCCTTTAGGCTTTGCTGGCCAACTTGGCATCTATCCTACACAGGCATTGGTTCAGGGGTCAACCAGATACTTGGACAGAGTTTACACTCAGAATCTGGGGTTCCCCTCTCTAGTTCACTCTTTCCTGAGTTTCCTCCTTCATTTTCCTTGAAGGTACCTTGAAATCCATTCCCTTATTCTTCAAAACAGTGTAAGTGCAGGTTTCTATCCAGGTTTTAGCCATCCAACATGGGAGGACTGGGGCTTGCCCTCAGGCTAAACTTGTAAAAGCTAAGAAATTCACCCAGTGCCCTTCCCTTCTTCCAAGTGTCAATAACATCTCCCATTCCCCCAGCTCTGGAATCTGCCTGCTGTGTGTCACTCTCCTTCTGATAACTGTATTTTTAATATGTTGCTCAGAGTTGATAGCTGTTATCTCTGGGAGGGTTGATCTGTTAAGAGCTATTCAGCCAGGATCAGAGGCTGAAAATCCTATAATACCTCTCTGAAGAGCTGTGTTGAGGGTTGTATGAGATAATATCTATAAAGTGTTCATAGTAGCTGCTCAGTAAATGTTGCCTTCCCACACCGCAATCCCCAAGCTGCTGTTTTTATGCCTGCAATCACCATTCCATAAACATACAATGCTTTGTTCTTCTTGAAGCACTTTCATCTCTATTGTATTATTTTACCCTTACAAAATCTCTGAGGGATCTGTAGGGTGGCATTATTCCCCTCTTTATAGGTGAGAAAGCTAAGGTTTAGAAGAATTATGGGACTAGCCTAAAGCCACATATTTAAACAGTAACAAAGGCTGGGCCAGCCCCCATGGTCTCTGATGTCTCCCTCCACCAACATCTGCTGGCAGTGGGACTAGCAAACAGCGTGAATTAGCAAACCCAGACAGGATGCGGGAAGGAAACCCCACAACCATTCCCTTTTCTATAGAGGAATCCTGGAGGCATGTTGGAATGTGTCTCCCTGAGCCTACCTTCATCCAGATGTGAAAGCGCTGTGGACTGTCAGGGTCAAGCACTGATGGGTCTGAACACCCTGGTGAGTGTATGCTGAATGCCCCTGAGGGTCCCTGCATTTATCATGAGCCCAGGTGGGGAGTGGTGTGTTACCATGACACGAGCACTACCACCGGGTTCCAAAAATTGTGTACCATGGGGTGTTAAACCCAGTTTCCTAACCTGTTAAATGGACAAAATATCTACTCTGCCAGATTTATGGGTTTATTGCAGCTACTGAGATAATGTGGAAAATGTAAAAGTACTTTGTAAACCAAAGTGTACGTACTGACGGTGTGTCTGTAAGACAGTGTGGCCACGGTCCTTAGGTCTCCAGCCACTCAGAGAGACACAGAGCTCCTCTCTTGCTGCAGCACAGATGTGGGTCCAAGTGTCTGAGCTGAACCCACTCAAGAGGACGTGTAGCCGAGCAGAGCTCAGAGCCGGGCAATACTGAGTTCAAATCCTTGTTGCTCTATTTCCTAGCTGTGCACCTGGGGCAAGTTACTTCACTTCTCTGAACCTCAGTTTTCCCATCTGAAAACTGAGAATAATAATGATAATGGTAGGACTAATAAATAAATCATAAGGGTATTATGAGGATTAAATGTGATTACGCGTGTTAAGTGCTTGATGTCAGGCAGATGGTGGATATTGAATAAATAAGAGCTAATAATAAAACTGGCAAATGTGAACTGTGGGTGCACTTCCCTACAGAGGCTCTGAGCAGGCTGCCCAGCGTGATGGAAAGCAGAAATAGCAGGCTGGACTCCTGTGCCCAGCGTTGTCCATGACCCGCCTTGTAACCTGTGGTCCTGGGAAACGAGATCCATCTCTGGACCTCAGTGCCTCCTCTGAAACATGCAGGGGTTGGATGAGATCCTGTCCTCCGGGTTCCACATTCTGTAGCTGAGCGGATTCTAGGCCTTCTTAGGCAAGGCAAGGGAAGCAGGGAAGAAGGAGGGATTGGCAGACTCAGGCCCTGTCCCAGGCTGATGTCTGCAGGGACGGGAAGGCATCCAGACGCTGCTGAGCCTGGGAAATGTGGCCCGCAGGATGCAGCTGCAGGAAAGCCCTGGGGAGAGATAGATTTCCCACACGGAAGCAGAGAGGGCACCACAGGAGGTACACAGAGCAAAACCCAGCTGGGCTGAGGGAGTCAGAGATCCCCAGAGTGGAAGCTGGGATTTCAGCCACAAATCAAACCTGCCTCACGCCTTCCCGCCAAAGTCCCTCCCCCACCTCCTCTTCTAATGGGACCGGTTTCAATACCATCATGAAGTGAGCTCATTCCTGGGCTTGGCCCAGCAAGGCCTTGCATAGCACACCCCTTCCCTACACCCTCCCTCTCTCTGCTTGAGTCTCCAGCCAGAAGTAGTCAGGCTGAAGTTCACACCCCAGCTTTGCCACTTACTGCTCTGTGACCTTGGACAAGTGCCCTAGTCAGCCTGGGCTGCCACAACAAAAGACCACAGAGAGGGTGGCTTAAATAGCAAACATTTATTTCTCACAGTTCTGGAGGCTGGGAAGTCCAAGATCAAGGTGCCAGCAAATGCAGTGTCTGGTGAGGGCTCTTTTCCTGCTTTGCAGATGGCTGTCTTCTCCTGGTACCTTCATGTGGCAGAAAGCAAGGAAACTTGTTCTGGTATCTCTTTTTATAGGGGCACTGAATCCATTCATGTGGGCTCCACCCTCACAACCTAATTTCTTCCTAAAGGCCCCGCCTCCCATTACCATCGACTTGGGGGTTAGGGTTTCAGCATATGAATTTGTAGGGACACAAACATTTGGTCCATAGCAACAAGTCACTTTACACCTGAGTTTGCACATCTATGCATGAGGGATAATTATCCAACCATCATAACGTTTCAACAGAACAATGTCTTTAAAAGCATGCGAGCTAGGCATGTGGTGCCTGTGTCCTGGAGCTGACCCCCTCTCCCCACCCCCTCCTCACTCCCACCCATTCCAGGGTCCACTGGGTAGTTGCAGGTTGAAGCCTGAGGCTGTCATGTCACTCACTGCAGACTCCATGCGTTTCTTCATTTACTCAGAAAGTACTGAGTGGGCATCTATTCTGAGCCAAACCCTGGCTAGATCAGAGCTTTTCTAAGTTTAATCTGCCCACAAATTACCTGGATCTTGTTTAAATGCAGATATTGATCCAGTAGGTCTGGGATGGGGCCTGAGATTACGTATTTCTAACAAGGTCTCGGGTGATGCTGATGCTGTCGGTCTGTGGACCACACTTTGAGTAACAAGAGGCTAGGAGCTAGGGCTACCACTCTGAGCAGAGTGCACCCCTGCCCTCTTGGGGTTCAGAGTCTAGTGGGAGGACATGGGGCAACAGACACTCAGAGGATGGGAGGGTCACACTCATAGAGGAGGACGGGCACCTCTCTGACCTTCAGAAGTCTTGGAGGGCTTCCCAGAAGAGATGACACGTGGAGTACTGAAAGATTTTTGGGAAGTGGTCAGGCCAAGGAGAGAAGGGAAGAGGTGGGAGGGAAGAAGATGTGGCAGAGAGAAGAGCCTGAATTGGATGGGCTGAAAGACTTTATCACGCCTGACTGAAAGGCTATAGAGGGAGCAGGGAGAGAGGAGGTGGCAGGACAGGGCCGGAGCCAGATCACGGAGGACTTGAAGCCATACATCTGGGCTCCATTCAGTGGGAGACAAGGAGGCTTTGAAGGATTTTGAACAACGAAGTGGTATGGTCAGATTGAGGATTTAGAACCTCCCTGTAGCTACTGCAAAGAGTATGGTCCTCAGTCACACCCCAGGCTGAACCACTGCAGACAGAGAAGGGAATGTCCCATTTTTCAAGGCATCTCACATCCCCACCACCACCATCTCCACACCCCATAATGCTCGCACCAGCCCAGGATCTTGAAGGGGTGAACAAACGGAATGCAAGAGCCTCAGACACCATTCCCATCCCAAGCAAGCCCTCAGGGCATCAGACCCCCTGTCAAGGTCTTAGAAAGAAAAGGAAGTACCTGTCTCTTCCACCACATGCTCCTGCTCTGGGCATCGCAGGCTCAGTGAAGCACAAAAAACAAAGAGAAGACCCTCACCCAACATCCTGAGCTCAAAGGCACTGCCATCCACTGAGGGAAGACACCTCCAATTTGCAGCTGGCAGAGATGAAGGAGCAGAGTTTAGGGCATGGTGGTGATGGCTCTACCCAGGCTAGCAAGACACCCAGAACCTGGACAACCAAGGGAGACTTGAGGTCTGGAAGGCCTAAGCTGCTGCTCTGGCCACTCTCTACCTTGGGTACCTAGAGCAGATTAACTGAAAGAGGAGAAGAAGCTGCCCCCTTGGGACAGGTCCACCTCTGGAGTGTCCCACTTCCTAGGGTCGCTCTTGGTCGCTGGGGGAGGTTGGGTTTGAGTCAAGCCCCTGCTTATAATTTGCTGTCACCCGCGTGGCTAGGAGGTTGAGCTAAATGATGCTGACACTGACGCATCCATCTCTGGGGGTCTGTGAAAACTCTAGCCCCTTGACCCTGTGTGCCTCGTCCGATGGTAAAAAGACATCTCTTGTCTTTCCGCACTAATTGTCCTGGTCTTGACCTCTGGCCTGGGTCTGTGAGTCTGGGGCTCCACCTGTGGGTCTGTGGTCTCTTGCCTGCCACCAGAGGCGGTCCACGCCATGAGGGCAGCTGCAAGAACATTGAATTTGAAATTAAATGACTTCTTGATTCCCGGTGCTGCCGTTTACTTCTCTCACTGTGTCGAGTAAGTTCTCAGATTCTCTGAGCCTCAGTTTCAACGTCTGCGAAAGGGAGCTAAGATTTCTGGCCCCTTCAGAGCTGGTTGTGAGCATTAATTAAGAACATATGAAACTTTGGACAGACCTATAAAACGATCACATCATTTGCCAGGACGCTCTTGGGTCTGGGAGGTCCCGCCCCTCCCGGGCAGCCCCACAGATGGGCTTGATGGTGCGTTTGTTTCAAGGCCACCTCGCCCCAACCCCTGAATTTCCAGGTTGTCTTCCATATACTCTATTAAATGGTGGGGAAAACATTGACTTCGGAGTCCAAGATGCCTCTGTTCAAATCCTAGCTCTCGTACAAACTAGGTGAACTTAGAGCAGTCACCTTACCTTCCTGAGCCTCAGTTTTCTTGTTTGCAAACTTGAAACCCCACTTATGGGATGGTTGTGAGAATAAATGAGGTAACATCTACAAAGCACCTGGCCAAAGTAGACATGCTGCAGCCTTCCGTCCGTTCCTCAAGGCAAGAGTTAGAAATTTATAAATGCTCATCTCTTTCAGAAAGCACAGGCAGGAATATAACTCAACCCAGAATGTGAGAAACTCTTACTCTCCCATCCCACCCCTCTCATGCCTCACTAAGGGATGTTCTGTCCCATGTCCGCCCATGTCCCCTGGTGGTCCAATCAATTAGCACGAGGTTACCGTGAGCAGTGCAGAAGGTGGGGATGCGGGACAGACAATGAATTCAAGGAACTGAAAACCTATGTGGGCAACAACTCAAGCATATGGAGTATCCCAGGTCCCTGCGCCTTCATAGGATGCCTGGTGTGTGACAGAGGCAGGGAATGCTTGGGTATCAGAGGAGAGAGAGTCCCCTGGGGGCTGGAGAACATCACCCCCTGTGCATCACAGGCACCTAAGAACACCAGTGGGAAAGGCAGTTGGTGGGGGCCAAAAGGTTCCTCCCAGGTTGAGGGTAAAGAGGCTAGACGGGGAGGACCCGGGGGTGGGGAGGCACGACATCAGGCCCAGCTGCTACCATTGGCCTGGAGCCACTGGTTAGCTCCTCTCATCTGCAGCCTCGGGTCTGAAGGACAAACTGGTATAAAGCATGAAGAGAAGTCTGGGGAGAAGCAGGCAGACCTGGGTCCAAGCCCCAACCCCGACACATCACCTCTGAGGCTCTGGGCAAATCGAGTCACCTGTCTGAACCCCATTTTCCTCCTTGGGCCTCATGGGAAGGGAACGCCTCTCCACCTGCTCCCAGGACTGCTGGGAGGATCAGCTGAGAGAACACTGAGAACACACTTGCAGAACATGAACCTTCGTGTCTGAGTGGAGATGCTGGCCATGGTTGCTCTGACAGAGGCTGCGTGGAATCCCCCCTCCCCCAGGAGACCAGAGTAAGGTAGGGACCCAGACATTGGGGGGCAGGTGGAGGTAGAGGGGGCCACAGGGCCAGTGTCCTTCCCAGGCTGGAGCAAGGGCAACCTCAGGAAGGGCTAGAGCCCCGTGTCCAGCAGACAGAATCCACAGACACGACTCCCCACTCTGGGGGCACCAGTCATGACACAGGCGAGAGGAAGTGATGTATGGAGAGAGCCCTCCAACCTGGAATGAGTCAGCTCCATATCACTGCCCATCCCCAAATACCTCTCCACCTTCCACCTTAATCCCCTCTGCCTTGCACCTTTCTGCCCTTCCCAGATGCTGAACTCCACTTCTGACCCAGGCTCAGTGACTGGGCCAGCTCCTGGAAAGCCCCAGCGGGGTCGTGGAGCTGCCAGCAGGGGCTGGACCTCCTCCCCTCCCCCACCCTTGCCCGCCCACTTACCCGAGAGCCGTCACGGGATGCTCAGTGTTTCCTCGCTCCTCGGCTTTATAATTAAGCGTCCTTGTCCTCAGTCCGCTTCCTAATCTATTCATTGTGTGTCGTTAGTGGATAATTGGATGGAACTGAAGAACCTTGACAGCTCCAAGCTGGACTCCAAGGCCCCTCCCCATGGACTCGGCAGCCTCCTTCACTCTTGCTCCAAGCCAAGGTGTCAACCCATCTCATTCTCTCCCCGTCGTGTCTCCTCTTTCCCTCGGTCACTGTTTAGAGCTGTATATTCCCCTCCCCTCTCTTCCTGGTCTGCAGCAAGGCTGTGATCAGGGACCTTACATCACAGAGCTCAGCATCCCGATTCCTAGCCCTTTCCCTGGGCAGGTGCTAGGTGCTCAATAAACATTTGCTGAATGAATGAATAAATGAATGAATAATGGCATTTCACAGATGAATACTTCCTGTTTCACCCAACAGTTTCAATCAAAGTGTTTTCTGTCATCTATGACCGGGGGGTTGGGGGGATAGTCAAAATATTTAAGAATCAGCACTGGGGCAGGGGTCCTAAGGTCCCTGTGGGCCAGGCATGAACCTTTTAGTTTCTGCTGGGAGGATACTGGAGACCCCGAAGGGGGGTTCTTGGCAGCTGTGACGCTCACAAAGCTCTGGGAAGTAACTACTTAGCAGCCAAGGTGGAAGAATTGCAGGATTTTAAAGGGTTACTGGTGCCTCCAGGCTGAATGTCAGACCTGGATGAATGAATGAGTGAATGCATCACTCTATCTCTAGGTGGCTCTGTGTCTTGCCTCGGTTTGCTTTGACTCCCTCTCTTCCTTTCTGTAATGTGTTGGGGTTATTTCCCTGAGAAAAACCCCAAGGAGCTGCTCCTGGAGTCAGGCAGGAGAAAAGGGCAGGACAACCTATCAGCACCACAGCCAGGCTGCCCCCATGGAGCCCAGGCAGCCTCACTACCACACGTCCTGTGCCCAACGTAAGGACGCAGAAGGGCCGGCAGACAGGCAGCAGCATGCATGGCCCCTAGCCCTCTGCCTGGGAGTCAGGACTCTGGGAGCCTGTCCCACCCTGACCCTCACCTGCTCTGTGGCCTTCAAGTGGTTTGCCCTCCAGGCAACAGTTTTGCCAAATGGAAAATGGATTCCCTGCTCCAACTCTGAAATATCTGTCAAGATCAACAAGCCAGAAGCCAAGGAGGCTGATCCTACACTTGCCTATCCAGGACAGGCAGGGAGTCCCCTGCGCAATCAGGAGGGACAATGTGATGTTCACCCCTGTGGTCCAGGGTCTTTACCGACCCCATTCTTAGACCAGCAGCCCACAGCAGAGCTCTTGCTTTTCCCAGTGTTTCCCTTGCTTCTTTGATGAGAACAGGTCACATATGGGGGACAAAAGGTCTTTACAGACATTATCTTACTGTCATTATTCTCAAGAAACAGATGAGGCAACCATCAGCATCCCCACTTTACAGAGGAGAAACAAAGGCTCAGGAGGGCACCTCAAGATTTCACACTGGTCAGTGATGACCCCAGGTCTGCCTGACTCTGCCCATGATGCAGAAGCCAATGCAAAAGAGAAGACAGTTTGCTGTCTACTTGTCTCCTCCTTTGCTCCCTCCACGCACCAACGCCAACCCTGTGGCTGCCCACAGACAGCTTCAGCAGGTCCCTTTGCTGGACTCCAGGCATCTAGGGGCACATATGGGGCTGACTCCCTGGCGGCAGAAGAGCTGCTGTAGCAGCCCCTTCGGCCTGGAGGCTCCAGCTGGGGCCAATCTAGCTGAGTTAGGAGATGAACCAATTGGTGGATGCTCGAGGCCAGCAGACAGAGTGCTAGGAAAGCAGCAGGGGCAACAGTGGAGGCAGGTCAGGGTCAGGTCCTCACAACAAGGCTGAAAGCACACTCTGAGCTCTTTGGAGGCTCTATTAGGTTCCGTGGACCAGGATTTGGGAGAAGGAGGTGTCAAGTGACAGGTGTTAGGAGAGTTCTGAGCAGGCAACAAGCAGCCGGACCAGCCATGGGCAGAATTTCCATCCCTGGGAAGACCCACAGGTGCCCATCTGGGGTGTAGGTATGGGAAAGCCACACCTCTCCCTAACTCCGAGGTGCTGGGCAGGAGGTGCATGAGGTCTGAGCTGAGCAGGACTCCAACTCCTCTATCCAGCCTCAATCTCCTTTGGGTGCCCTCAGCTTGTGAGAAGACTGCTCTAGAGTCTGAGGCCACGCTGACCCCCAGGTAGATGGGTTAGGGAAGCTGGTGTGTCACAGAGAGTGAATAAAGATGGCCAGGTCACACATCAGAAAGAATAAGAGCATCCTCACCGGGACCACAGGAGTTGTGACTGGAGGAACACCTCAGAGATGCTCCCACGCAGACTGCCACCCTGCTGCTCTGTCACACTGCCCAGAATCACACGCTAGTCCATGCGTTCCTTGGGAAGGCTTTTCTCCATTCACGATGTGGCTCTTAGGGAGGGTCCACGCCTTGAACCCTAATCATTATCAGATTAGCTGAACTGCAAACTTGTGGAAGAAGCCGTGGAAACACCTGATGGGGGAAGACAGTCATGGCAGAAAGAGGAGGGGGGAATCATCGAGAAGTAAACAAAAAACAGGAATGGGACTGCACATGGCTTAATTTGTTCCATGTGAGAACTGGTCGAGGTGGGAATTATTTAACTGAATTTATATATTTTGTTGGGGAGGGGGCTGCACCGTGTGGCTTGTGGGATCTTAGTTCCCTGACAAGGGATCGAACCCAGCCCCTTGCAGTGGGAGCACCGAGTCCTAACCATTGGACCACCAGAGAATTGCCTATTTAACTTATTTTATATTTTTTAACATCTTTACTGGAGTATAATTGCTTTACAATGGTGTGTTAGTTTCTGCTGTATAACAAAGTGAATCAGCTATACGTATACGAATATCCCCATATCCCATCCCTTTTGCGTCTCCCTCCCATCCTCCCTAATCCACCCCTCTATTTGGTCACAAAGCAACGAGCTGATCTCCCTGTGCTATACAGCTGCTTCCCACTAGCTATCTATTTTACATTTGGTAGTGTATATATGTCCATGCCACTCTCTCACTTTGTCCCAGCTTATCCTTCCCCTTCCCCATGTTCTTAGGTCCATTCTCTACACCTGTGTCTTTATTCCTGTCATGCCCCTAGGTTCATCAGAAAAATTATTTTTTTTTAGATTCCATATATATGTGTTAGCATACGGTATTTGTTTTTCTCTTTCTGACTTACTTCACTCTGTATGACAGACTCTAGGTCCATCCACCTCACTACAAATAACTCAATTTTGTTTCTTTTTATGGCTGAGTAATATTCCATTGTATATATGTGCCACATCTTCTTTATCCATTCATCTGTTGATGGACACTTAGGTTGCTTCCGTGTCCTGGCTACTGTAAATAGTGCTGCAATGAACATTGGGGTACATGACTCTTTTTGAATTATGGTTTTCTCAGGGTATATGCCCAGTAGTGGGATTGCTGGGTCATATGGTATTTCTATTTTTAGTTTCTTAAGGAACCTCCATACTGTTCTCCATAATGGCTGTATCAATTTACATTCCCACCAACAGTGCAAAAGGGTTCCTTTTCTCCACACTCTCTCCAGCATTTATTGTTTGTAGATTTTTTGATGATGACCCTTCTGACCAGTGTGAGGTGATACCTTATTGTAGTTTTGATTTGCATTTCTCGAATGATTAGTGATGTTGAGCATTCTTTCATGAGTTTGTTGGCAATCTGTGTATCTTCTTGGAGAAATGTCTATTTAGGCCTTCTGCCCATTTTTGGATTGGGTTGTTTGTTTTTTTGATATTGAGAGGCATGAGCTGCTTATAAATTTTGGAGATTAATCCTTTGTTAGTTGCTTCATTTGCAAATATTTTCTCCCATTCTGAGGGTTGTCTTTTGGTCTTGTTTATGGTTTCCTTTGCTGCGCAAAAGCTTTTAAGTTTCATTAGGTCCCATTTGTTTATTTTTGTTTTTATTTCCATTTCTCTAGGAGGTGGGTCAAAAAGGACCTTGCTGTGATTTATGTCATAGAATATTCTGCCTATGTTTTCCTCTAAGAGTTTGATAGTTTCTGGCCTTACATTTAGGTCTTTAATCCATTTTGAGCTTATTTTTGTGTATGGTGTTAGGGAGTGATCTAATCTCATACTTTTACATGTAGCTGTCCAGTTTTCCCAGCACCACTTACTGAAGAGGCTGTCCTTTCTCCACTGTACATTCCTGCCACCTTTATCATAGATAAGGTGACCATATGTGCGTGGGTTTACCTCTGGGCTTTCTATCCTGTTCCATTGATCTATATTTCTGTTTTTGTGCCAGTACCATACTGTCTTGATTACTGTAGCTTTGTAGTATAGTCTGAAGTCAGGAAGCCTGATTCCTCCAGCTCCGTTTTTCGTTCTCAAGACTGCTTTGGCTGTTCAGGGTCTTTTGTGTTTCCATACAAATTGTGAAATTTTTTGTTCTAGTTTTGTGAAAAATGCCAATGGTAGTTTGATAGGGATTGCATTGAATCTGTAGATTGCTTTGTGTAGTAGAGTCATTTTCACATTGTTGATTCTCCCAATCCAAGAACATGGTATATCTCTCCATCTACTTGTATTATCTTTAATTTCTTTCATGAGTGTCTTATAATTTTCTGCATACAGGTCTTTTGTCTTTTATCTCCTTAGGTAGGTTTATTCCTAGATATTTTATTCTTTTTGTTGCAATGGTAAATGGGAGTGTTTTCTTGATTTCACGTTCAGATTTTTCATCCTTAGTGTATAGGAATGCCAGAGGTTTCTGTGCATTAATTTTGTATCCTGCTACTTTACCAAATTCATTGATTAGCTCTAGGAGTTTTCTGGTAGCATCTTTAGGATTCTCTATGTATAGTATCATGTCATCTGCAAATAGTGACAGCTTTACTTCTTCTTTTCTGATTTGGATTCCTTTTATTTCCTTTTCTTCTCTGACTGCTGTGGCTAAAACTTCCAAAACTATGTTGAATAAGAGTGGTGAGAGTGGGCAACCTTGTCTTGTTCCTGATCTTAGTGGAAATGCTTTCAGTTTTTCACCATTGAGGACGATGTTGGCTGTGGGTTTGTCATATATGGCCTTTATTATGTTGAGGAAAGTTCCCTCTATGCCTACTTTCTGCAGGGTTTTTATCATAAATGGGTGTTGAATTTTGTCAAAAGCTTTCTCTGCATCTATTGAGATGATCATATGGTTTTTCTCCTTCAATTTGTTAATATGGTGTATCACGTTGATTGATTTGTGTATATTGAAGAATCCTTGCATTCCTGGAATAAACCCCACTTGATCATGGTGTATGATCCGTTTAATGTGTTGTTGGATTCTGTTTGCTAGTATTTTGTTGAGGATTTTTGCATCTATGTTCATCAGTGATATTGGCCTGTAGTTTTCTTTCTTTGTGTCATCCTTGTCTGGTTTTGGTATCAGGGTGATGGTGGCCTTGTAGAATGAGTTGGGGTGTGTTCCTCCCTCTGCTATATTTTGGAAGAGTTTGAGAAGGATAGGTGATAGCTCCTCTCTAAATGTTTGAATTTGCCTGTGAAGCCATCTGGTCCTGGGCTTTTGCTTGTTGGAAGATTTTTAATCACATTTTCAATTTCAGTGCTTGTGATTGGTCTGTTCATATTTTCTATTTCTTCCTGATTCAGTCTTGGTAGGTTGTGCCTTTCTAAGAATTTGTCCATTTCTTCCAGGTTGTCCATTTTATTGGCATAGATTTGCTTGTAGTAATCTCTCCTGATCTTTTGTATTTCTGCAGTGTCAGTTGTTACTTCTCCTTTTTCATTTCTAATTCTATTGATTTCAGTCTTCTCCCTTTTTTTCTTGATGAGTCTGGCTAATGGTTTATCAATTTTGTTTGTCCTTTCTAAGAACCAGCTTTTAGTTTTATTGATCTTTGCTATCGTTTCCTTCATTTCTTTATCATTTATTTCTGATCTGATTTTTATGATTTCTTTCCTTCTGCTAACTTTGAGGTTTTTTTGTTCTTCTTTCTCTAATTGCTTGAGGTGCAAGGTTAGGTTGTTTATTCGAGATGTTTCCTGTTTCTTAAGGTAGGATTGTATTGCTATAAACTTCCCTCTTGGAACTGCTTTTGCTGCATCCCATAGATTTTTGAGTCGTCATGTCTCATTGTCATTTGTTTCTAGGCATTTTTTTATTTCCCCTTTGATTTCTTCAGTGATCACTTAATTATTAAATAGTGTATTGTTTAGCCTCCATGTGTTTGTATTTTTTACAGATCTTCTCCTGTAATTGATATCTAGTCTCACAGCGTTGTGGTTGGAAAAGATACTTGATACAATTTCAATTTTCTTAAATTTACCAAGGCTTGATTTGTGACCCAAGATATGATCTATCCTGGAGAATGTTCCATGAGCACTTGAGAAAAATGTGTATTTTGTTGTTTTTGGATGGAATGTCCTATAAATATCAATTAAGTCCATCTTGTTTAATGTATCATTTAAAGCTTGTGTTTCCTTATTTATTTTCATTTTGGATGATCAGTCCATTGGTGAAAGTGGGGTGTTAAAGTCCCCTACTATGAATGTGTTACTGTCGATTTCCCCTTTTATGGCTGTTAGTATTTGCCTTACGTATTGAGGTGCTCCTATGTTGGGTGCATAAATATTTACAATTGTTATATCTTCTTCTTGGATCGATCCTTGATCATTATGTAGTGTCCTTCTTTGTCTCTTCTAATAGTCTTTATTTTAAAGTCTATTTTGTCTGATATGAGAATTGCTACTCCAGCTTTCTTTTTGTTTCCATTTGCATGAAATACCTTTTTCCATCCCCTTACTTTCAGTCTGTATGTGTCTCTAGGTCTGAAGTGGGTCTCTTGTAGACAGCAAATATATGCGTCTTGTTTTTGTATCCATTCAGCCAATCTGTGTCTTTTGGTGGGAGCATTTAGTCCATTTACATTTAAGGTAATTATCGATATGTATGTTCCCATTCCCATTTTCTTAATTGTTTTGGGTTCGTTATTGTAGGTCTTTTCCTTCTCTTGTGTTTCTTGCCTAGAGAAGTTCCTTTAGCTGTTGTTGTAGAGCTGGTTTGGTGGTGCTGAACTCTCTCAGCTTTTGCTTGTCTGTAAAGGTTTTAATTTCTCCATCAAATCTGAATGAGATCCTTGCTGGGTAGAGTAATCTTGGTTGCAGGTTTTTCTCCTTCATCACTTTAAATATGTCCTGCCACTCCCTTCTGGCTTGCAGAGTTTCTGCTGAAAGATCAGCTGTTAACCTTATGGGGATTCCCTTGTGTGTTATTTGTTGATTTTCCCTTGCTGCTTTTAATATGCTTTCTTTGTATTTAATTTTTGACAGTTTGATTAATATGTGTCTTGGCATATTTCTCCTTGGATTTATCCTGTATGGGACTCTCTGTGCTTCCTGGACTTGATTAACTATTTCCTTTCCCATATTAGGGAAGTTTTCAACTATAATCTCTTCAAATATTTTCTCAGTCCCTTTCTTTTTCTCTTCTTCTTCTGGAACCCCTATAATTCGAATGTTGGTGCATTTAATCTTGTCCCAGAGGTCGCTGAGACTGTCCTCAGTTCTTTTCATTCTTTTTTCTTTATTCTGCTCTGCATTAGTTATTTCCACTATTTTATCTTCCAGGTCACTTATCCGTTCTTCTGCCTCAGTTATTCTGCTATTGATCCCATCTAGAGTATTTTTCATTTCATTTATTGTGTTGTTCATCATTGTTTGTTTCATCTTTAGTTCTTCTAGGTCCTTGTTAAATGTTTCTTGCATTTTGTCTATTCTATTTCCAAGATTTTGATCATCTTTACTATCATTATTCTGAATTCTTTTTCAGGTAGACTGCCTATTTCCTCTTCATTTGTTAGGTCTGGTGGGTTTTTATCTTGCTCCTTCATCTGCTGTGTGTTTTTCTGTCTTTTCATTTTGCTTATATTACTGTGTTTGGGGTCTCCTTTTTGCAGGCTGAAGGTTCGTAATTCCTGTTGTTTTTAGTGTCTGCCCCCAGTGGCTAAGGTTGGTTCAGTGGGTTGTGTAGGCTTCCTGGTGGAGGGTACTAGTGCCTGTGTTCTGGTGGATGAGGCTGGATCTTGTCTTTCTGGTGGGCAGGTCCACGTCTGGTGGTGTGTTTTGGGGTGTCTGTAGACTTATTATGATTTTGGGCAGCCTTTCTGCTAATGGGTGGGGTTGTGTTCCTGTCTTGCTAGTTGTTTGGCATAGGATGTCCAGCACTGTAGCTTGCTGGTCGTTGAGTGAAGCTGGGTGCTGGCGTTGAGATGGAGATCTCTGGGAGATTTTCGCCGTTTGCTATTATGTCAGCTGGGAGGCCTCTTGTGGACCAGTGTCCTGAAGTTGGCTCTCCCACCTCAGAGGCACAACACTAACTCCTGGCTGCAGCACCAAGAGCCTTTCATCCACACGGCTCCTTAATTTGGGATGATTCGTTGTCTATTCATGTATTCCACAGATGCAGGGTACATCAAGTTGATTGTGGAGCTTTAATCCGCTGCTTCTGAGGCTGCTGGGAGAGATTTCCCTTTCTCTTCTTTGTTCCCACAGCTCCCAGGGGCTCAGCTTTGGATTTGGCCCCTCCTGTGCGTGTAGGTCGCCAGAGGGCGTCTGTTCTTTGCTCAGACAGGACGGAGTTAAAAGAGCCGCTGATTTGGAGGCTCTGGCTCACTCAGGCCGCGGGTAGGGAGGGTCACGGAGTGCAGGGCGAGCCTGCGGCGGCAGAGGCCAGAGTGACGTTGCGCCAGCCTGAGGCGCGCCGTGCGTTCTCCCGGGGGAGTTGTCCCTGGATCCCGGGACCCTGGCAGGGGCGGGCTGCACAGGCTCCCCGGAAGGGCGGTGTGGATAGTGACCTGTGTTCGCACACAGGCTTCTTGGTGGCGGCAGCAGCGGCCTTAGCGTCTCATGTCTGTCTCTGGGGTCCGCACCTTTAGCCGCGGCTCGCGCCCGTCTCTAGAGCTCCTTTAAGCAGCGTTCTTAATCCCCTCTTCTCGAGCACCAGGAAATAAAGAGGGAAGAAAAAGTCTCTTGCCTCTTCGGCAGGTCCAGACTTTTCCCCGGACTCCCTCCCGGCTAGCCGCGGTGCACTAACGCCCTGCAGGCTGTGTTCACGCCGCCAACCCCAGTCCTCTCCCTGCGTTCCGACTGAAGCCCGAGCCTCAGCTCCCAGCCCCGCCGGCCCCGGCGGGTGAGCAGACAAGCCTCTCAGCTGGTGAGTGGCGGTCGGCCCTGATCCTCTGTGCTGGAATCTCTCCGCTTTGCCCTCCGCACCCTTGTTGCTGTGCTCTCCTCCGCGGCTTCGAAGCTCCCCCGCTCCACCACCCGCAGTCTCCGCCCGCGAAGGGGCTTCCTAGTGTGTGGACACTTTTCCTCCTTCACAGCTCCCTCCCGCTGGTGCAGGACCCGTCCCTATCCTTTTGTCTCTGTTTATTTTTTTCTTTTGCCCTACCCAGGTACGTGGGGGGTTTCTTGCCTTTTGGGAGGTCTGAGGTCTTCTGCCAGCGTTCAGTAGGTGTTCTGTAGGAGTTGTTCCACGTGTAGATGTATTTCTGGTGTATCTGTGGGGAGGAAGGTAATCTCCGCGTCTTAGTCTTCTGCCATCTTCCCGGAAGTCCCCATGTGGTTGTTTTTTTTCCTACTGTAGCTTTGTAGTATAGTCTGAAGTCAGGGAGCCTGATTCCTCCAGCTCCGTTTTTCTTTCTCAAGATAGCTTTGGCTATTCAGGGTCTTTTGTGTTTCCATACAAATTGTGAATTTTTTTGTTCTAGTTCTGTGAAAAATGTCATTGGTAGTTTGATAGGGATTGCACTGAATCTGTAGATTGCTTTGGGTAGTAGAGACATTTTCACAATGTTGATTCTTCCAATCCAAGAATGTAGTATATCTCTCCATCTGTTTGTACCATCTTTAATTTTTTTCATCAGTGTCTTATAGGTTTCTTTTTGTTGCAGTGGTAAATGGGAGTGTTTCCTTAATTTCTCTTTCAGATTTTTCATCGTTAGTGTATAGGAATGCAAGAGATTTCTGTGCATTAATTTTGTATCCTGCTACTTTACCAAATTCATTGATTAGCTCTAGTAGTTTTCTGGTAGCATCTTTAGGATTCTCTATGTATAGTATCATGTCATCTGCAAACAGTGACGGTTTTACTTCTTTTCCGATTTGGATTCCTTTTATTTCTTTTAAAGCCAAGAAAAACAAAGTTCAGAAAGGTGAATTGGCTTCCTGGGATCACACATAATGGAGACCACATAAATATCACCTAAGAGATTTCTGGTTTTGATTCCCTGCAAGACTAATCAAAGTACACAGACCTCCTTGTATGGGGTTGATTCTTCAAATCTTGTAGAGTCTCGGCCACACATAACTCAACAGCAACTTTTTAGCATCCTTCCCAAAGCATTAAATTAATTACCATAAAAGCATAACTCCTTTCTCCACTTGTATTTCATTGGCTTGGTTTACACTTGATTCAATTATCTGTTTACAGTGACAAGCGCAACTGACATAAACAGGTTTGGAAACACACACAACACAGGCAAACAAGAAAGGAGTTGTCTGACAGCCAGGCATCCCAAGTGCCACCGGCTGTCGTCGGCAGGTTTTCCAGAGGGAATAGCGGTAGTTCATTTAGACATCAGTTAAGTAGGGTTAGTTAAGGGTCTTCGTGGCAGGATTTGACCCCTGGTCTGTTTAGCTCCAAAGTTCAGTTTCTTTTCACTACATCACACAGACCCACACTGGCGGCTTTATGCTTCTGTTCAGGGCCCGCCCTATGTGGATTGAAATCTTGGGAGTTAGCTTTGTCAGTTATATGTAGGTGGCTTACCCCAGCCCTTGGCTTTCCTTGTACTCAGCCCATAATGCTGTCCAAAGACTTCCCCCAAGAAAAGGGTAGAGCAGGGGGCAACCCTGAATGGGGCGGGTGGAGGCTAGAGAGAGTCTGAGACTGCTGGAAGGGGAGCCTTGCCCTCCAAGCCACACCTCCAAGCAGGATTTTCTCACCTTCCTGCATGCAGCAGGCTGGGAGGAAGCTTCCCCTTCTCCCTGAAATCAGTGCAGGCCTCGCTGCCCTCATCTGCCAGTGCGGGAACTCACACCCACACCATGATGTAGCTGGTGGAGCGGAGGGTGGTCACATGAGATGACACATGGGAAGAGCTTTCAATGTCATTTTCTCTCTCCTCCCCACCCCTCCCACTTTCCTTAGAGAAACAAACAAGACCTTCAGGACTGGAGGGAATTTTGCAGAAGTGCGTTTAGTCCACTGTTTTCCAAACTATGTCACAGGGCTCATGCCTTCCTTGGGATGAAAATGGGCCGTTTGAGAAAGCAGGGCCTGTTTGGGAAACGCCCGGTCAAAGTTGAACAGGTTTCTGTGCTTACAGAGCTTTACAGAGTTTATAATGTATATTGGAGGATGGAAAGCACATTCTTCCAAACTTCTTTTCCCCTCAACATCTTACGGGAATAGACTTCTAAGGAACCCTCTTTGTAAACCCTCAATCTGGTCCATTCCTCTCATCTTACTGAAGAGTTGAATGAGGCTATGAAAATAGAAGGAATTTGCCCAAAGTTCCCCAGTAACAGAATTGGAACCACACTTTCAGGGGCCTCATCCCACCACGGCTCCCCTCCTCCCCCAACAGCTGAGTGGTCCCCAGGAACCTACAGGTTTGGGGCACTGCTGGAGAAGAATTTGCTTCTACTGGTTCAGCATAACCCCATGGAAAACCCACCGAGTCCCAAGCAGATCCCCTGGAGCCTCTGAGCCTTTGTCAATCTTGCCCAGGGCTGTCCATCCCCAGGGCTCTTCTCTGCCTGGCCAAAGGCTATGGAAAGATAGCTAGAGTCAGCATGGTGGCTCCTCTCTGTTGCAGGGGAATTTTGCCCTAGCCATCCCTCCTCTTGGCGGTGGCGTGGAAGGGAGCCATCTGTTTCCATTAGTATTCACGGCATTCTGGTGGGGGAGAGGAGGGGAGGATGAGGGTTAAGGTCCTGCTCGTGGAGGCTTCCTGGCATAGTTGGTCCAGCCCTGTCTGTCTGGCTCCCTGACCCGTGGCTCCCCATGGTGGCGGCAACAGGTGACCCTGGGTTAGCGCTGGGCAGGGATGTCAAGTTGGCAAAGCCAGCGTCGCCCACCCCATCACCTATTCATCTCCGCACTCCAGGGCTGCTCCCTCCTCAGCCGGGATCCCTCTGTTTCTGTCTCTGAGCCCAAGCATCTCAGATGGTGTGTCTGCACCCAGTGGTGTCTGCAGCACCCTTGTTCCACTCCCTCCCAGCCCTCTCTCCCTATGATAGAGGGCATCAAGTCCAAATCAGTGCTCACTGATGGGCCGCCCACGCACCCCCATGCCCACCCTCCAGGACTTTATCCCTCAGGCATTATCCACCTGGGTCCCTTTTACCCACTTCCCACTCCTCCATGTCACACCCTCCCTTTCCAGAGGATGTCACCACTGCCAGCACTGTGCAGGGCCAATAGTTTTTATGGCTCATGTAAAAGGAGTTGTTATCATGGTGACATTCCAGCCACGGCTGACCCATGAGGGAAGGAACTCCGTGGTCTGCCCTCCAAGTACCCTTCAGAAGTCCTTCCCACTCTGCCTCTTCCAGGAAGCTGCCCCCACCCCTCCACCTCTCTCTACCCTCACCTTGTCTCAGAGGCCCCTCCTCTGTGCTCCCAGAGCCCCCTCCCCACTCCACCCCACTGGAGTTGTCGACTCTCCTCTGCCTCCCCACGCAGCTGGCATCTCAAAGGAGAGGGGCTAAGCCTTCTTTCCCCTCTCATCCTGGCACTTTGCGTGGAGAGCCGATGCCCTGTGTGCCATTGCTCTTGGAACATCTTGATCAAACGAGAGAGTGTATCTTTTTTCAAATAACAGCTGGGGAAGGTAAAAATAAGTCTCCTGAAAGGGCACAGAGGATGAGACATGTGCAAAGGAAGGGCCTGGAAGGCCTGGGAGGAGACGACACTGGCTGGACAGGCTGGTCGGAGAAACTCAATGTTCCAATTCATTCTGGCAAACAAGCGCTGCTTGTCGTGCCAGGGAAGTTATTGACATTGAAATTGAAATTGAAATTGAGTCAGAAAAGGGGAGGGAGGCCTGCAGGAGCCATGCAGATCAGGGTGAGGGAGATGGAGACATTTCTATTCTGGGAAGTCCTTTATTATCCCAAGTTCACAGCTCCTGTATATTCATAACCTGTTGCCACTAATTGGCCTTTCATCTTTCTCCATCTCAAAGGCTGTGGATTGGGCCTTGAGGTCACTTAGTCCAACCTTCCTCCAAATAACAGTTCTGGTTTTGAGCACCTACTATCTGCCAGGTGCTACGTAACGTGCTTGACTTGGATTAGTGATGGAAGTTGTTATCTTAAAGGTTGGTCCATCTCGACCACCCCAGCCTGACTCACCCCACTTCTTACTCAAGAATACCCACCATAGCAGTCCTGACAGGTGAGTGGCCAGCCTGTAATTGAACAACTTCAGTGACAGGGAGGTCACTACCTTACTAACAGCCCATTTTCTTTACCGGACTGCTCCATTGTTACAAAGGTTCTTCTCAAGCTGAAAAGCGCCTCCCCGTCGGTTGCCATGGGGACTGTCCCTCCTCCTCCGTCTGCAGTCAGGAAGGCAGACAGACGGTGCTTGGAGGTGAGATGGATGGTGCTCCAGACGCCCCTCTGGGGTTGGGGAGACCTGGAGTGACCCTGTCTCAAAGAGGACCACCAACCGTGAATCTGTGTACGCATGTGTTCCATCCCCCCTATGTGCGCCCCCGTCTGTCACTCTCTCTCACTCTCACTTATCACCTCTCTGTCACTCAGACATCATAAAATGGAGCCCAGGTGCAAGAGAGTCAGCTGCAATCAGAGCGATGGGAAGGCGGATCGCAAGCGGACTGACAGATGGACAGGAAGTCAGGTGGGCTTCTGCAGAAATGCGTGCCACAGGCAGGGACTAGTCTAACAGTCTGTCTCCAGAGCCCGATGGACAGAAAGACGGAGAGCCAGGCATAGAGCAGACATGGGGACAGGTAACAGAAGGGCAAGTACGTCTGCTTGGGAAACAGGCATTGCACCACTGAGGTCCCAGGCTGCTCTCCCTGCCTCTGGGCCCTGCCTGGCCCAAAGTTCCTAAGGAGAAGTCTGAGCTCTGTGGGGAGAGAGCTTGTTTCCCTCACGCCCAGATCCCCAAGCCCGGGAGAACAAATTCAGCCCCCACTGCTCCACCTTCTCTACCCTCCCAGAGGCAGCCCTCCACCTCCTCCCTGTGAACCACGCACCGCACAGCCCAGGAAGGGGCTAGAAAGGGAGGCTACATCTCCTTCTGGAAGCTTCCACCAATTGATCACTGGAAACGTATTCTCTAAGAGAGGAAAACCAAAAAACAAACAAAAAGGGAGTGAGCGAGATTTGGTGTTGCAATGAGCAGGTCCTGTGCCAGCGCCTCACAAGTCCCGTCTCACTTAATCACGCTTCTAGTGCTCCCAGATATTATTAGCCCATTCGAGGGAATGGAGTGTCAGAGAAGAGAAATGACTCACCCAAAGCCCGTCAGCCAACAAGGGGCAGAGGCGAGATTTGAACCCGTGTCTGCGCGACTTCAGGATCACACTCTTCTCTCCACACCCAGCGCCCTCTCCAGAGGATGCCCACGTGCGTGGGTTCCCTCTGTTTTCTCGGGAAAATGAGGCGGTCATGAGAAGACCAGGGTGATTTACGTGCTGAAGGAAGTTCTCACTGGAGGAAGCTGTGAATTGGTCCAGAAATAGCAGATGATGTCAGCCGGGCATCCCTCCTCCACGGGCTCTTGGCATCACCCTTCTGGGACCGTCACCAGAATTGATGCGCCAACAATTACAGAATTGGATTTGCCCTTTCCCAGCTCAGCCTGCTCAGACGTCATCCCTGGAGCTCAGGAAACACCTGCCTATTTTCTCAGCTCCCGCATCATCACGTGCACCCTCCTAGCTCTCCCAGGCTTGAGAACGGCAGAAGGCAATGTTCTATTCTGGCCGCTTTGGGCCGGCCATGCATCCCTTAGCACAATGCCGTTTCCATCTCGAACCACTTGCCCTGGCACCTCCTTGCCCATCACGCTTTCCAGCCTGTTTCTCATCCTCCTGGTGCCTAACTTCCTGACTCCTTTTTTTTTTTCACTTTACGACCTCACCTGTTACTCAAACCCAGTGCTCGGCAATCTAGCTGGACATTTTTTTTTTTTTTTTTTTTTTTGCGGTACGTGGACCTCTCACTGTTGTGGCCTCTCCCGTTGCAGAGCACTGGCTCCGGACGCGCAGGCTCAGCGGCCACGGCTCACGGGCCCAGCTGCTCTGCGGCACGTGGGATCTTCCTGGACCAGGGCATGAACCCGTGTCCCCTGCATCGGCAGGCGGTAGCTGGACATTTTGCCAAACTTGATTAACCTGCCTGAACTTGATTTCGATTCTCCCTCTGACTGGCCTGTCATTGGTTGTTTAGGGTAAAGGCAGGGGTGTGTTGGAGCCAATTCCTACCAACTCACAAGAGCCGATTGTGCACATCGCTTCTTGTCTCCATGTCCAGTGGCTCCATATTAGTGGATTGAAATCAGTCATGGTGGCAGTATTTACACCAGAGAAATTGGCCCACACTGCAAAGCAGGGTTTTTTTTCCTTGCGGGGAACCAGTAGCGAAATTTAGCATCACGCGTCTGGATAAAGGGTTTGCCACAGGCCTCTGCATGTCAGCACCATGGATAACAATCCCAACACCACGACTGGAATTCAGGCAAGACAGCCTGGCCCCATTCTACACAGGCAAACACCGAGGCTAAAAGAGATTCCAGCCCCAGGTCACCTAGTGGGTCAAGAGCTGGGCCAGGATTGGGGCCTTGCAGCCCAGGTGAGGCCTCTTACCCCCTTTAAAGGCTGTCTGCAGAGTAAGTGCCTCTTGGCTCAGGTCCCAGGAATGGCAGGATCAATGTGGCTTTGACTCAGGTGAGAACATTCAGGAAATCCTGGGTGCAATGTAGGGTGAGCCTTGTGGGGTGGGGAGGGGACCGTGTCTGTCCTTCAACCAGGAACTTCACCCGTAGTACCCCCTACCCCTCTGCCAAAGAAACAGGAAGGATTGGCATCACCCATCCAGGTCAAGGCAGCTACTAAGTCATCTAAGGGCCCACGGGCAGGAGTGGGAGGTGGTAACCGGCCGAGTGCTGGGGGGGGAAGCCCTCATGAGATGGATGCAGCCCATCCCATGGTGTCTTCTGTGGAGTGTCCATGTAGTTATAAGGGGCAGTGGCAGGAGTTCCAGAGAGGGAATTCAGGTGGATGGAGCCTGGTCTCAGGGCCATGGCAATATTTGTCTGCTTGACTTGTTCCCAAAGCCTGAAAGCAGGATTTACTGGTGCCGCCTCTCTTCCTGGGCATGATGTGCACGTGAGCGCATACACACACACACATACACACACACACACACACACACGTGTGCGCAGAATCAAAGCCTCAGGATTCCTGGGGCAGGCACGCATACATGCATACCCCTCCACAGCAAGACAAATACACACCCTGAGGCACACTGGCAAACAGACACACATAAACATGTTCCCACCCAAATGTGCGCAAAGAAATATACATTCACTTGGAGGTGTGCTCACACATGCACAGAACTTTTTGCACTTAACCAGCTCTTCTTAGCAACGCACCTGGGCTGCCAATATCCCTGGATTCTGGAATGACCCCCTCCCTGGCCTCCGGGCCTCCAGTCTCATTCCCTCCATCGAGCCTCCACATGGCAGCCACACAATCCTCGTCTTGATCCTCTCCCATGTGGAAAGTTTCAACAGTACCTCGCTGCCTCCAGCATCAAGAACTCAGACTGGGGCTTCCCTGGTGGCACAGCGGTTAAGAATCCACCTGCTAGTGCAGGGAACCTGGGTTCGAGCCCTGGTCTGGGAAGATCCCACATGCCGGGGAGCAACTAAGCCCGTGCGTTACAACTACTGAGCCTGCGCTCTAGAGCCGGCGAGCTACAACACTGAAGCCTGCAAGCCTAGAGCCCGTGCTCCACAACAAGAGAAGCCACTGCAATGAGAAGCCCGCGCACCGCAACGAAGAGTAGCCCCCGCTCGCCGCAACTAGAGAAAGCCCGTGTGCAGCAGCGAGGACCCAACGCAGCCAAAAATTAATTAATTTTTTTAAAAAAGAACTCAGACTGGCATTCAAAACCCTACAAAATCTGGCCACTTCTGGCTTCCTGGCTTTTCCCCCATCTCCCCATCCCCCATCTCTCCCCGTTCTTGCACCATTTTTCCTCTATCTCCCTCCAGCCAAATCCTTTCCAGAGTTACAAAGACCACTGATTCATAACCAGAGATGCCCCAGATAGATGTGGTCTCTTGTGGTTCTGAGCAAACCCACCTCCTTGCCTGGTCCCCTTTTCCCCTGGCTCCACCCAACTTTTATGAGAGAGGTTGGTGACCATGCCTCAGTTTGCCCACAGCACTCCGGCTTCCCACGGCTCATTTCTGTCTGTCTGGGACTCTGGCACACACTAGGACTTTAGGGAAGGTTTGTAAGCAGGTGGCTTGGGCCATCGTCCCTGCTCAGTCACCTCCTCCCTTGCCTTGGCGCTTCTCTCTTATTTTTGATGGGTTGATTCTCACTGCTAGAAAAGGTTCTCTGCAAGTGAAGGCCCGCCCCCCGTGCTGGGAGGATTTGGAAAGGTCTGTCAGTCACCCTGCTGCCTAGAAGCAATCCTCAGACTAGAGGGTGTCTCCAGGGGTCACTAAGTGCCTCTCCTCTGTCTTCACGCCCACAGTGAGTCACTAGCAGATCTCAGAAACAAATACAGATCTCCCTCTCCACTGTCAGATTTCTGCAGGAATCTCTGGAGAGCTTTGCTGTTGGGATATTCTTCCTCGACCTTGAGTTTGAAGATAGAGAATTGTCGTGCTGGGAGGGGCTTTAGCCAATCTTTTGTCTTACCCAGAGTCAGACTCTCCTCCCAAGTTATGTCGGCTCCTGGAATGTCTCCAGTGATGGGAAGCTCACTCCCTACAGGGCTGGACACCTCCATCCTTAGAAAGCTCTCCTTGCCTTTGTGTGGGATACCACTGACCCAACCAACCCGCTGAGACCACAGGAGTCACCCGCATCCTCCAGGACAGGACTGTGAATATTTTGAGCAAGCGACAGAGACCTGGTTGTTGACTTAACTATTCCCCACATGGCCCGGATTCTATGCTCTTTCGTTTCTCTGAACACATGTCCATTCATCACATCTTCCTAAAAGCAGCGGTTAGAATCAGCCCTGCTGCTGGAAGCCGGCTTCCCCTGGCTTCCCCTCCTATCCCGGACTCAGCCCTCCCTGCCTGACTCCAGCTCTTGTCTCTTACCCGACTGGTTTTTCATGTCCCTTTGCTCCATTTCAAAGTCACACCCGAGAGCTCCTGGCAGGGAGATTTTCCTTACCCCTGGGGCAAGGGCACTGGGTTTGGACTCAGGCAGACGGAGATTCAGCCATGAGCTCTGCCACTGACTCTGTGAGCTGAGGCAAGGCACTTCACCCCTCTGAGCCCATCTTCCCTTCTGAAATGACAACAGTCACCTTTCCTCGATTGTCGTGGAGATTGAATGGGTTTGTGGACTTAAAGCCCCCAAGACAGCACCCGGCCCAGATGTTCATTACACATCACCCCCACCCGGCCCTCCCAGTGGGGATCCAAGGGACGCCAGCTTCCCCCCCAACCCCGGATGGAAGGAGTGTAGCAAGCATCTGCACAACCCTCTATTGAGGGCTCCGCTAAGAGCAAGATCCATAGTGTCTTATGTGTTTCCTTCATCTGCTAATTTAATAATTCTGCCAAAAAATGAGCTCGTTTGGCCCACAATTTGCTTCGCAGAGGCCTAACGCTTCCTATTGCTCAGGACTTCATAAGGTGCCAGACACACTCATTTCCCATCCCCCCACCTCACCCGCCCTTTGTTTTTAAGAAAGCAAGGTTGGTAGATTTGATGGATTGTAATGGTCCTGACTCCTCTTCTAGGTCCCCCTTCCCTCGCCCTTCCCTCACTGTGCCTCTCCTTCGGAAGATCAGAATGGGCAGCCTCTCCCCGACCTTCTCGTTTCTCCTTGTCTCTCCTCATCAGCTGAGGAAATGAGCTTATGCACCCTGGACCACGGCCTCCACATCCCAGAGGACCAGTGGGCTCCCATTCCAAGAGCCCAGTTGAGTGTAAAGATGGGCTTCCTTACAAACCGTACCTTTCTGCGATAGCATCATATGCTGCCCGGTAGTAAGTTTCCTGGGGCTGAAGATACAGTATGCAAGATGGCCAACTATATGTCTGAGATGTTTCAGGGCAATGCAGTCTCTCTTTTTTTTTAAGTTTTGATTTCTAAGACCACATTCCCCATCACTTTTTCAGTTGCAGTCTCACTAGACTTTGGCAACTGAATTTTTAATCTGGTGTTGCTGGATCTCTAGGAGATTGATGAATGGGATTCAAGGGGTCATTGATTCTCACGAAATTGAATGCAAAATGTCTTGTGTATAAGCATGTTTTCAAGCTCAAAGCTTTTTATCAAATTCTCAAACACGTCTCTAGTCCAAAAACGATTAAGAGTCAATGCTAAAGAATAGAGGTGGGCAAACTTTTCTGTAAAGAGTCTGACAGGAAATGCTGCAGGCTTTGAGAACCATATGGTCCCAACTGCTCAACTCTGTTGCTGTGTTGCAAAAGTAACCATGAGCAATAAGTAAACAAATGGACATGGCTGTGTTCCATTAGAACCTTATTCACACAAACAGGCATCTGGCCAGATTCAGTCCACGGGCTGCAGTGTGTTGATTCCTGCTATAGAAGGAATTCTGGTTTTGAGTGGGAGCTTACATCAAAGGCCCCTTCAGATGCTCTCCAATTCGTTCATCCATTTACTCATTCATTCATTCAATGTATTGTATAGATGTCTACCAAGCCCCCGCTACGTGCTAAGTCTTATGCTTGATACAACGGATAGAAAAAGGAATGAGACAATATCATTCCCTCAAGGATTCTACAGCCTGGTTGGAGAGACATGCCTGGAAACTACTGTCAGTCGGTGTGATAAAGACTGTAATGGAAATTTGCACAAGAGACAGCACTGCCATAAATGAAACCACACAGGGAATGGGTGGTGAAGGGACCTAGGGAGATGCTGACAGAGTAGAGTCACTTGAGCCAGGGTTACGAGGAGGAGGAGGGATTTTCCAAGCAGGTGATGGAAGGGCATCCCAGGCCAAGGGAACAGCAGAAGCAAAGGCACTGAGACATAAGCTATGTTGGGGTAAGTGTAAGAAATGCAGCCTAGAACTAGAGTTTGGGGTGCAAGGGTGTCAAAGGGAAGGGGAAGCTAGAGGGAAAGACAGGGTGAAAACATACCATGAGGTGTCTTTTGATCCAAGCTAAGGACTTCGGACTTGATTCTGAAGGCAACAAGGGGGCATAAAAGGATTCGACTGCTGGCAGCTATGATCCTTTAGTGAAGTTGCTGCTCACAAGTGAACATATGTCTGTGAGTTCTCCCCTTCTCTTCCTCCTGACACTCACTTACCTTTGATACTCACTCAAGTTTTACTCTAAGCCCTCTGATTTTCCTAATTCAAGCCAAATTGTACAAAGCCAAAATTTGTTGAGAGAGGGATTTTCCTCCAGATAATTGAAAAGTAAACCCATCTTGACAAAAATGAAGGTATCCAATCTTCCCAGCCTTTCTCTCTCTCTCTCTCTCTCTCTCTCCCTCTCTCTCTCTCATTTTAGTCTCTTTATTGATTGGATTGGGGAGCTCAGAACAAGGATAGCACAATGTCCCCAGGAAAATGTCTGTAAAAATGTAATCAAAATGAAACATTTCCATTAACAAGCGCACATAACCTACTGAGGGAACATTAATGCACTTTTAAGACTTTAGGGTGAGTCTTTGGTTCTCTCCCAGGAATGGCTCCAATTAAAAAGGCTCCTAATCTTGGAGGGCATGGGTGAAGTTAGAGGCAGGAACCAGACACCGCGTAACTGCACAGGACTATGACTTTATATGGGCAGCCCCAACCTTGAAACAACAGGAGAAAATGAAGCAACCACTAAGTACAGCTCTAGACCATACTGCTGCCTCTTTCCTGCTCTGGTCAGTTTCCACCTTGGATCTAGGATATCAAATCCTCATGCTATTTCATGCTTCACTGTTTCTTATATAATTGTTGGCTCCATCAGGGCAGGAGCTGTGTTCATCTTACATTCCCAGAGTTCAGCGCAGCCTGGCACAGAGCTGGTACCCAATTCAATTTACATGCAAACTGCCTTCTCCCTTTCTCTTCTGGGGCCAGTTTATGACTTTATGATCTCAAAGGAGCACTATCCACAGGCTTGGAGCTCTGGGATGTGGGTCAGTAAAGATCTGGAATGTCAGCTGCACCCCTCCCCTTCTGGCTCTCCATAGCCATTTCTTTAATGGCTCTCATTAGGACTATCCACCAAGTATTTCCATCTCTCTGTCTTCCAGGCACATGGTAGGATTGTATTTCCTGGTCCTCTGCTATTGGAAGTATCATGTGACCAGTTCTGGCCAATGGGGTATGAGCAAAAGTAACCATGTGACTAGTTCAGGCCAATGAGGTATGAGTGAAAGTGTCACTTTCAGGCTATTTAATTGCTGGTGTGAGACCTCCACCGTTCTCCTCTTTCTAAGTGACTGGTGATATCCAAGACAGCGGCTGCTCCATCATCCTAGGTGCTTGAGTGACTATAATAAGAAAAGTCTATATGAGAGCTGCCAGTCCATATAGACATGTGATGTGAATAAGAAATAAACCTTTGATTTTCAAGCCACTGAGATCTGGGGCTTGTTTGTGATCATAGCATAACTTAGTCTTATCCTAACTTATCATTTTCCCCTAATTCCTCTCCTTCCTTTCACTTGGCCCAGCAACCCAAGATCTCCTCTTCCCTTGGTTGGCTAACCAACTTTTCCTTCTCTTCTTTGTTCAGTTATTCATTTGTTTAACAAACATTCACCAAGCATCCGCTCTGAGGAGACAGAAATGGACGGACAAAGATGAACCAGACATGCCCTCAGGGGCTCACAGTCTGGTTGGCCCTGCCCTGGCCTGGGCAGTCTCTCCACTCCCTAGAAGTTCTGTCTCAGTCACTCCAATGTTCTCACCAGTGCCATCTGGTTTGTCGTTGGAGATGGAGGTCAAGTTCGAGAAGCTGTCTCCTCCTCCCACCATGGCCCCTGTCAACACCAAGGCCTCTGATTACCCCTGAGCCTCCCTTGGAACCTTCCTTCACTGTGTGGTTGGATAGTCTGGGGGGCCTGAGTCCCTGCACAGGAAAACCCCAGAACCCCATTGTCATGCATGATGATAGAGCATGGAGTGCCTACGAAGTATTGGATTCTTTTATTGGTAAAGAAACCAAAACTCAGAGAAGAGCAACTATGTGCCCAGGGTCACACAGCATCATGGTCTCAGGGTCAGCACGAACGTTAAGACCCTGTGCCCTTGAAAGAAATAATTCTTGCCTTGGGCCTCATTTCACACCCCGGCACAATAAGAGAATGGCCAAGGATGCTGGAAAAAGCCCTTTTTATCCTTGGATAAAAGGCCTGAAGATACAAGGGTGGGGGAGAGTGAGTGGGTGGGGGAGAGTTTGAGGAAAGAGGATCCTCTCATTCGAGGGAGGTGATGGACAGCTTTGACATCATTATTGAGAGGCAATGCGAGGAAGATCTTGGCCCACCAAAGCCATTGCCCTGCCTCCAGGCAGGTGAGTCTACACCCCTCTGGGCCATCATGCTCCACTGCGTGCTGTCTTCTGGAAAAGACCTCTCCCCTGATCTGAAACAGCCTTGGCACATTCCCTGCAGGTCTTGGACAAACTGGGAGTCATCTCTTTTCAAGGACCTTCAACCCCTGAGATGAGTCTTCTGTGCATTTATACAGGAAAGGAAGAAGGAAGGGGGCGGTGAGGGCCAGATTTGGGTATTTAACCCTTCATACCTAGAAATGTGGCGGCCACATTCCTGGCCTGGGCCCCCCGCAGCCTCTGCTCCCTGCTCCTGGCTGCTCCTCTCCACTCCTACTGGACAGGGGGAAATTATGTGGCAAGGTGACCCTGTCCCCCGTTCTGAGGTGGATGGGGGCGCTGGAGACTAAGCAATTAACACGCAGTCGGGAGTAAGGGTGCCCAGGGAAATTTCCTGCCGAAGCTGAGCCCTGGCAGAAGGGAAGGCTCAGCAGGCACAGGGCAGGGAAGGGGAGAGGGGGGCGGGGCCAGGACAGCTACAGGCAGCCTCGTCTGCACATGGATGCTTTTCTGGAAAGATGCCACTAGTGAGGAGTTGGGGAGAGTGGGGCCAGGGAGCAGGAAGTTTCCAGTGCTGGACAGAGAAGAATCACCACGTGGGCACTGGAGCCCAGGACACCAGCCCTCCCCAGGGAAAAGACATTCCCCTCTGTGCCCTTTCCTGGGAAGGGGCAGTCACTTGAGTCCCTGAACTTTGCGGGACAGTAGGTCTCTCGATGGCTGGGGGAGCAGGCTTCGGGGATTTCAAGAGGCCTCTGATGTCACAGCACACATGGTGCAGTGCACACAGCAGACACACAGGGGGCAGGAAGCACACAGCACAGTCACACATATAGTGGCATACGATGGTACACACACGCGCCCAAATTCCACCACTGCTGATGTTTCCCTATGGCCCCTCCCACAAGTCCCCAAGAGGACTGGGGCCCACTTCTCAGGGAGGTCCCCACTTGTCTACCTGCTCCCTCCCACCGACACGACTCACTCCCAGAAGCCAGTGCTGGTGCCTCAGAGCCTCACTCCAAAAACCCTGACCATGCATAGGACCAGGTGTCAGGAGACAGAGGACCATGTCCTGGCTCTGCAGCTCTCTGACTGGGAGACCCTGGGTAAGTCATGCCATCTCTGGGCCACAGTTTCCTCATCTGTCCAATGGGATCACGAGGAAAAGGAAGAGGAAGAAAGCGCCTATTCATGGGATAAGCAACGAGGTCTAAAGAAAGCACTTTGTGAGTCATAGACCACCCTAAATGTGAGCCCAGACCTGGGTGCAGAGCCACACCCTCAGGCACACACAAGCTTCCAGAGCCCTCGGCTGGGCCCCCTTCAGCCAACCAGGTCTGATCCCGATTAACCTCAGTGCAAGATCCATGTCCACAAAGACCCTCTCATTCCAACTTTGACTTTGCTTCTTACACTCTATCATTCATCCATCCAGCTATGGAATCCTGGATGCAAGGTGCCGTATACGATGTCATGATTCTGCATCCAATGCCAAGCAACTCTCCCACACCAGCTGGTGAGGCCTACAGTCCAGCTCACTTCTAACACTATCTACCTGGAGATAGAATCAGATCCCTCAGGTTAAGGGCTCAGTTCTACAAGACCCTCTCCCCACCCCAGCTCCCTGCTAGCTGTCACCTGTGCCTCTGACGGACCAGCTATAGATTGGAGCTTCCAAAGACCCCGCTCCTGGGGTTCGATTAATTTGCTAGAGTGACTCACAGAACTCAGAGAAACATTTTATTTACTAGATTACTGGTTTATTACAAATGGATATATAACTCAGGAATAGCCAGATGGAAGAGATGCATAGGGCAGGGTATGGGGAAAGGGCGAAGAGTTTCCATGCTCCCTGAGCAAGCCATTCTTCATGAATCTCCAAGTTCTCACAACCCAGAAGTCTCTGAACCCCATCCTTTTCAGCTGAAGCTTCACTACATAAGCACGATTGATTAAATCATCGACCACTGGCGACTGAACTCAATCTCCAGCCCCTCTTCCCTCCCCGGAGGTCTGGGATGGGACTGAAAGTTGCAACCCTCTAATCAAGTGATTGCCTCCTCCAGTGACCAGTTCCCATCCTCAGGTGACCTAGGAGCTTTCCAAAAGTCACCTCACTAGCATAACAAAAGACGACTTTGTGCCCTCAACACCTAGGAAATTCCAAGGGTTTTAGGAGCTCTGTGCCAGAAACGGGACAAACACCAAATATACATTGATATATTTCTTATTATAAATCACAATATCACAGATAAAAAAAGTGGGCAGTACTCGGTCTTTGCTCTCAGGCAGCTCATGGCCAACTCAGTATTCTCAACAGTGGTTACCTGATAGAATCCATGGCCTGGGAGGCTTTTAAAATACTGCCTTCTGGGCCTCATCCCTAAAGATTCATAGTCAATTGATCTGAAATGGGGCCCAGGCAACCGTGTTTTTTTGTGTTTTGTTTTTTGTTTTTTTGGGTTTTTTTTGCGGTACGTGGGCTTCTCACCGCTGTGGCCTCTCCCACCGCGGAGCACAGGCTCCGGACGCGCAGGCTCAGCAGCCATGGCTCACGGGCCCAGCCGCTCCGCGGCACGCGGGATCCTCCCGGACCAGGGCACGAACCCGCGTCCCCTACGTCGGCAGGTGGACTCCCAACCACTGAGCCACCAGGGAAGCCCAGGAACCCTGTTTTTAAAAAGTCCCCCAGCTGATTCTAATGTGCCTTTGGAGCAGAGACCCACCCATCTAGTGGAGAAATTAGACATATGCCAAAAGACAGAATGGGACATTTTTACAACAGATGCACACACAATAATTGCTAACATTTACTGAGCCACATCTTTTGTGTGAGGCCAGCATTATGCCAAGTCTCATGTCTGCATATTTAATCTTCCCAAAACCCAGGAAGGCAGGCTCCATGCCACCCATTCTACAGCTGAGTAAATGAAGCTCAAGAGATGAAGTAAGTTACTCAAAGCAAGACTTCTCTGAAAAGGTGGCATTTGTGCCAAACCTTGAAAGAAAATAGAATTTTGCCCTGGAGAGATGGAAATGGAAGGCTGCCAGTGTTCTCCACCCTGGCTGGTTGTTAGAATTCTTGACCTGAGCGGCTTGTTAAAATGTAGGGGGGTGCAGGTGAGGGGAGCAGAGCCTCTGCTGACTGGGACAGGGGCTTCTGAAAAGGACGAGTGGGAATGCAGATCACAGAGGCTGGTGGGGGCCAAATTATGGGAAGAGGATATTTTAGGACACATCCAAGGTAGAGCTACTTTCCCCCGCATGTAGAAATTATGTGCCCCTTGTCATTATCCCCAGAGGTGGCAGGGATGAAAATAGAATGTCAAGACGGAGTCAGAGAAGCTAGACCCAGAAGAGTTTGGGTGGAGGAAGTTGAGACTTTATCCTTAAGTTTTTAAAAAGAGTGACATGGGACTTCTCTGGTGGAGCAGTGGTTAAGAATCTGCCTGCAAATGCAGGGGACACAGGTTTGAGCCCTGGTTCAGGAAGATCCCACATGCAGCGGAGTAACTAAGCCCGTGCACCACAACTACTGAGCCTGCTCTCTAAAGCCCACAACTACTGGAGCTCGTGCACCTAGAGCCCATGCTCTGCAACAAAAGAAGCCACCACAATGAGAAGCCTTGCACCGCAACGAAGAGTAGCCCCGGCTCACCGCAACTAGAGAAAGCCCACGCGCACAGCAACGAAGACCCAACGCAGCCAATAAGTAAATAAATAAACTTTTTTATTTAAAAAAAGAGTGAAATGGATGTCAACCACTATGCCTTCTATTCAGAAGCAAGAAAGTATGGAAGGGAGAGGGTTGAACCGGGGATCAGAGGCCAAGTTCCAGACACTTTCCTCTCTTAGCCTGGGCTTGGTCATCTGTGAAATGATGGCAGGGGTGGTTGCATCTCAAGGTTCTCAAACTGAGTGCTGGAGAGCCAGCACATCAGAGGGAAGCTGGTGTGGGAAGTGGGGGACTCTAGGCTCCACCCCGCTCCAACCAGGGCAGTTCTGCTTTCCTCCGCTTTACACATTGGCTGCCATGGAAAGTTTCATTTGAACGAGAGATTTTATAGCTCAAGCAACTTGCGGGTGCAGCTTTGACTACTAGTGAAAGATGGCATTATCACCTTTCTCTCCTAGAACCCCTTAACATGATAGCAACCCACAAGGAGCTCAGGCACCAGCCACATGGAGGTGAGTGATGTCTGGGCTGGGCTTCCACTCAGGGAGGAAGTGGAAGTCTAAACAGAAATCACTGGGAGGCTCCTTGTCCCACAAAGTCATAAAACTTGTCCCACAAAGTTATAAAACTCCTCCCTGCCACCTTTATTGGGGGGAAAATGTGCAGAGTAGGGAAAAAAAAAAAAACAGCCTACAATGCCAGTATGCTCTCCAACTGTACGATCAGACTCCCCACTCCACACTCTATGAAGAAGTCCACAGTCCACAAGCTTCCTCACTAAACACAAAGCTTTTACTCAGCTCTTCTGTGCCACAAATTTAGTTGAGAAGAGATGTCCATGTAAGAAACTGATAACTAAGGCTTCGCGACTGTGCTAGGGTTGCTGCCAGGTGTTTTGTCCCTGATGACTTTTTTAGAACTCCCAGCAATTCTGTGTGGTAGGTAACTAGCTCTGTTCCCATTTTACAGAGAAAGACTCTAAAGAAGAAAGAGGCCAAGCCCAAGTGCAGTCATCTGATTAGTAAACCATAGAACTGAGCTGTGGCCCTAGGCAGTCTGCCTCCAAGTCTACACCCAGACCCATGCTATGTGCTAGACCACCAAGATGGTGGAGACCAAGCACAGCAAAGGTGGATGGACAACCCTGGGGGAAAAGAAATAATGTAAAGAATTTTTTAAAAAACCTTACAGAAAAACTCTAATAAATATTCTAATAGAGATAGAAAATATATTGCATTCATAAAGTAGGAACTGGATATTATGAAAAGAAACAATTAGAGAACAAGAAAGAGATCTAGAAAATTTTAAATGTGAAAGAAAATCCACAACACATATTGTAAAACAGCGTTAACAAAACCTTCTAAGATATAGACTGATATAGCAAATGTGGAAAAATAAGAAAAAAAAAACATTTAAAGTAGATTGCATTGGTTGCCCTAATTCTTTACCCATTTCAATATCAAACCTTCTGCCATGTGATTTTGCACCTCTCCCCCTAAAGAGGTCTCTTGCGTTTGGGTTCTGCCATGTGTTTGCTTTGGGCCCCTGGATGTTAGTTGGGAGAATGTGAACAAAGGTTTAAAACCTCTTATGTGATTGGGCTCTTGCTTCTCTGCCATCTGCATGAGAAGAACTGATCCCACAATGAGGGTGAGAGATATCTGGAGCCAAACTAAACTCCTCCACCCAATTCTGTCCCAGATCAACCACCCCTTAACCTACTCCCAGCTCTATGGGTAAGTCCAGTCAACATAAGCCACTCCACCTAGTTCAGCCTACATCAGTGACTCTCAGGCACAGATCCATGAGAATAATTATGTTTTAAGGCACCAAGTTTTGGTTTGTTACATAGCATTATTGTAGCCATGGTTGATGCAAGTATCAACCCAGTAGCTGGTACTCAATTAAAAGAGAAAATAGATGGAAGAGAATTATCAAAGCAATAGTCCATGTAAATTTCCCAGCACTAAAAGACATGAACCTCCAGATCAAAGGGCCTACCAAGTGCCCAGAAAAATAGATAGATTCACTGCCAAGATATATTATTGTAAAATTTCAGAACACATGAAGGGATAAACCTAAAAGGTGCCAGCAAGAAAAAACTGGTTTCCTACAAAGGAACAGGAATAAGGATGGCTATAAGACTTCTCAGGAGCAGCACTGGATACCAGGTAACTAGTGAAGCGGTGCCTTTTACATTCCCGGGAGAAATTGTTTTCAAAATAGAATTCTATCCCTGGATACCCAATTAAGATATAAGCTGGGACTATACATTTTTTTACGTGTAAGGATTCATATTCAAATTCCCTTTCACTTAGTAAGCTATCAGAGGATATGCTCCAGCAAAAGCAGGAAGTAAACCAAGAAAATAGAATCTAGGAAATAGGAGTTTCAACACAGGAGACTGGTTTATTCCCAGAATAAACCTTTGCAGCAGCCCTAGAGAGTAAGAATCCAGGGAAACACGAGGGATTGCTAGATGAGCTGATGTAAGATAACACTTGTGAGCAAAATACTAATAATAATGTTACAGCAGATGTGACACACCGTTTGGAAAAGTTTAAGAAAACGATGCAATTCCCCAGTGTTCATAGCAGCACTAGTTACAATAACCAAGACATGGAAACCACCCAAGTGCTAATCAACAGATGAATGGATAAAGAAGATGTGCTGTATATATATATATATATATATATATATATATATATATACAATGGAATATTACTCATTCATAAAAAGGAATGAAATAATGCCATTTGCAGCAACATGGATGGACCTAGAGATTATCATACTAAGTGAAGTAATTCACAAAGAGAAAAACAAATGCCATATGATATCACTTACATGTGGAATCTAAAAAATGATACAAATGAATGTATTTACAAAACAGAAACAGGCACACAGACATAGAAAATGAACTTATGGTGACCAAAGGGGAAAAGGGGGTGGGAGGGATAAATTAGGAGTTTGGGATTAGCAGATACAAACTACTATATATAAAATAGGTAAGCAACAAGATCCTACTGTATAGGACAGGGAACTATATTCAATATCTTGTAATAAACTATTAATATAATGGAAAAGAATCTGGGGTATTCCCTGGCAGTCCAGTGGTTAGGACTCAGAGCTTTCACTGCTGTGGGCCCGGTTTCAATCCCTGGTTGGGGACCTAAGATCCCGCAACTAAGACCCATGTGGCACAGCCGAAAAAAAAAAAAGAGAGAGAGAGAAAGAGAATCACTTTGCTGTTACCCCAGAAACTAATACAACATTGTAAATCAACTATACTTCAATTTTAAAAAAAGAACAGAAAATGATGCAATTTAAAATGTTAGGTGATTTTTATTACCTCTGAATATATTTTTCCATATAGATGGCATGATAGACAATAAGAATTTATTTCTCAGTCACATCATATTCCCTCACTGGCCAGGCAGTCCTTCCCTTTGTATTTGCGGACATGGAACACATGACCTGCAGTTTCCTCACTAGGGAAGAGAGAGATGGAAGAGGCACACAAGCTCTTAACTGCCTTAGCCCAAAGGGATAACACCAGTCACATGACTCCTCCCTAACTGGAAGGGACATTGAGAAATACAGAGGAACAGATGGGTAGCTGAAGAGCACTTACTGTCTTGATCACACCAGGAAAAAAAAATGTATGAGAAAGAAAATAAAATCATTATCCATATCTTGACTCTGAAATAAGCCACATTTCTATCGCCATAATAATGTTCTAGATTTGACTAAAAAGTACAATATAACTATATAAGGTGGAGGACACAGAACTAAGGTAAATAGCAGCGCAAAACCCTTGTCTATCATAATAGAAAGTCAATAGACGATGTCTAAAACTGGACATAAAGCAAGAAATGACATCATACACATATTATTTAGAAATACAAAGCCAAACAGCAAACACAGCAGCTGAAAGAGTTAAAAATGTGCTGTCCCCAATTCTTAGAAAGGTATAACCTTCCAAGACTGAACCAGGAAGAAATAGAAAATATGAACAGACCAATCACAAGTAATGAAATTGAAACTGTGATTAAAAATCTTCCAACAAACACAAGTCCAGGACCAGATGGCTTCACAGGTGAATTCCATCAAACATTTAGAGAAGAGCTAACACCCATCCTTCTCAAACTCTTCCAAAAAATTGCAGAGGAAGGAACACTCCCAAACTCATTCTATGAGGCCACCATCACCCTGATACCAAAACCAGACAAAGATACTACAAAAAAAGAAAATTACAGACCAATATCACTGATGAATATAGATGTAAAAATCCTCAACAAAATACTAGCAAACAGAATCCAACAACACATTAAAAGGATCATACACCATGATCAAGTGGGATTTATCCCAGGGATGCAAGGATTCTTCAATATATGCAAATCAATCAATGTGATACACCATATTAACAAATTGAAGAATAAAAACCACATGATCATCTCAATAGATGCAGAAAAAGCTTTTGACAAAATTCAACACCCATTTATGATAAACTCTCCAGAAAGTGGGCATAGAGGGAACCTACCTCAACATAATAAAGGCCATATACAACAAACCCACAGCAAACATCATTCTCAATGGTGAAAAACTGAAAGCATTTCCTCTAAGATCAGAAACAAGACAAGGATGTCCACTCTCACCACTATTATTCAACATAGTTTTGGAAGTTCTAGCCACAACAATCAGAGAAGAAAAAGAAATAAAAGGAATCCAAATTGGAAAAGAAGAAGTAAAACTGTCACTGTTTGCAGATGACATGATACTATACATAGAGAATCCTAAAGATGCTACCGGAAAACTCCTAGAGCTAATCAATGAATTTGGTAAAGTTGCAGGATACAAAATTAATGCACAGAAATCTCTTGTATTCCTATACACTAGTGATGAAATATCTGAAAGAGAAATTAAGGAAACACTTCCATTTACCATTGCAACAAAAAGAATAAAATAAATAAATAAAATAAATAGGTAGGAATAAACCTACCTAGGGAAACAAAAGACCTGTATGCAGAAAACTATAAGACGCTGATGAAAGAAATTAAAGATGATACCAACAGGTGGAGAGATATACCATGTTCTTGGATTGGAAGAATCAATATTGTGAAAATGACTATACTACCCAAAGCAATCTACAGATTCAATGCAATCCCTATCAAATTACCAATGGCATTTTTTTTACATCTTTATTGGAGTATAATTGCTTTACAATGGTGTGTTAGTTTCTGCTTTACAACAAAATGAATCAGTTATATATATACATATGTTCCCATATCTCTTCCTTCTTGCGTCTCCCTCCCTCCCACCCTCCCTATCCCACTCCTCCAGGCGATCACAAAGCACTGAGCTGATCTCCCTGTGCTATGCGGCTGCTTCCCACTAGCTATCTACCTTACATTTGGTAGTGTATATATGTCCATGCCTCTCTCTCACTTTGTCACAGCTTACCCTTCCCCCTCCCCATATCCTCAAGTCCATTCTGTAGTAGGTCTGTGACCAATGGCATTTTTAACAGAACTAGAACAAAAAATCTTAAAATTTGTATGGAGACACAAAAGACCCCAAATAGCCAAAGCAGTCTTGAGCGAAAAAAAAAAGGAGCTGGAGGAATCAGGCTCCCTGACTTCAGACTATACTACAAAGCTACAGTAATCAAAACAATATGGTACTCTCACAAAAACAGAAACATAGATCAATGGAACAAGATAGAAAGCCCAGAGGTAAACCCACGTACCTATGGTCAACTAATCTATGACAAAGGAGGCAAGGAAATACAATGGAGAAAAGACAGCCTCTTCAATAAGTGGTGCTGGGAAAACTGGACAGCTACATGTAAAAGAATGAAATTAGAGCACTCCCTAACACCATACACAAAAATAAACTCAAAATGGATTAGAGATCTAAATGTAAGACCGGACACTATAAAAGTCTTAGAGGAAAACATAGGCAGAACACTCTTTGACATAACTCACAGCAAGATATTTTTTGATCCACCACCTAGAGTAATGGAAATAAAAACAAAAATAAACAAACGGGACCTAATGAAACTTCAAAGCTTTTGCACAGCAAAGGAAACCATAAACAAGATGAAAAGACAACCTTCAGAATGGGAGAAAATAATTGCCAACGAATCAACCAACAAAGGATTAATCTCCAAAATATATAAACAGCTCATGCAGCTCAATATTAAAAAAACAAACAACCCAATCCAAAAACAAGCAGAAGACCTAAATAGACATTTCTCCAGAGAAGACATACAGATGGCCAAGAAGCACATGAAAAGCTGCTCAACATCACTAGTTATTAGAGAAATGCAAATCAAAACTACAATGAGGTATCACCTCACACCAGTTAGAACGGGCTTCATCAGAAAATCTACAAACAGCAAATGCTGGAGAGGGTGTGGAGAAAAGGGAACCCTCTTGCACTGTTGGTGGGAATGTAAACTGATACAGCCACTATGGAGAACAGTACGGAGGTTCCTTAAAAAACTAAAAATAGAATTACCATGTGATCCAGCAATCCCACTACTGGGATTACCATATGATCCAGCAATCCCACTACCCAGAGAAAACCACAATTGAAAAAGACACATGCACCCCAATGTCCATTGCAGCACTATTTACAATAGCCAGGTCATGGAAGCAATCTAAATGCCTATCGACAGATGAATGGATAAAGAAGAAGTGGTACATATATACAATGGAATATTACTCAGCCATAAAAAGGAACGAAATTGGGTCATTTGTTGAGACGTGGATGGATCTAGAGACTGTCATACAGAGTGAAGTAAGTCAGAAAGAGAAAAATAAATATCATATATTAACGCATATATGTGGAACCTAGAAAAATGGTACAGATGAACCGGTTTGTAGGGCAGAAATTGAGACACAGGTGTAGAGAACAAACGTATGGACACCAAGGGGGGAAAACGGGTGGGGTGGGGGGAATGGGATGAACTGGGAGATTGGGATTGACTGTATAAAATGGATGACTAATAAGAACCTGCTGTGAAAAAAAATAAATTAAATAAAATTTTAAAATTAAAAAAAAAAAAAAGTGTTGTCCCCAAAGAGCAAGAGTGGAGGTAGGAAGGATGGGGAAAGAGTGTGCTTCTGTATCATAAGCCTTTTGGTATTTTTATTTTTTTCAATTTGCATATATCTTATTTGGACAATTTTTAAGGCAAATCAAAAACTAACGTTAAAAAAGATAAACAAACCCTGCATTTGCTGTTCAGTTCTGACCTTCTAAGTTTCTTAAATTCTAAGCATCCAAGGGAGAGAGTTTATGTCACAGTTGAGATTTGTCTGAACACAAAATGTTGGAGGCCCTGGACGGGGAAGTCAAAACAAAGAAAGGTCACCACATCATTCTCAGTGTGAGGAGTCCTTACGAGATCTTCCACTCCAGCTGTAGCCACGGGGATCCGGAATGGACAGGACCTGATCCTGGCACCACCGAAGCCTCCAGAGTCCCCAGGGACCCCTCCAGACCTGGCAGCAGCCTCCCAGGGGGCTCTGGGAGGGAACATGGCCAGTTACGCCCCACGGCACCCTGGCAGGTACAATGGGCGTCAGCTGTAATGAGAAGTGACAGGTACAATTGCTGGGAGAACATCCTGGCTTAGAGCTCGAGCTGCCCAGAGTGGCTGGGGGGCTTCTCGAGCTGTCAGGAGGGTCCCTAAACACTTTGATGCCACAGCCAATCTGGTCTTCAGTATTAGCATCTCATTAGTATGGACTGAGACCAAACTGGGGCCTGGCCACCAGCCCAGCTTTGGGTGGAGACCCACCTGAGAACCCTGATGGACAGAGAGGGGAGGCCAGCAACCCCACCCTGACCCATAGCCTTGTCTCACAGTCAGAGGAGACCCAGTGGAGCCCCATCTCAGCTGGACACAGACACACAGATGATGCCTCTAAAATCCTCCCCGAGTGCTTTTCCTAGTATGGCAGGAAAATTAGCTGAAGCCCCAGAGGCAAAACGTCTCACCTAAGCAGTTAAATCACTCCTGGCTTCGACTGAAGATGATGTAAGTAGTGGTCTTCCAGAGCCTGGCCCCTGCCTCCTGCCCCAGCCTCATGGCTCCCTCTCCAGTGTCCCAGAGTTTTAAGTCCAGAACATTCCTAGCCCCCGGTCCTAGCTCTGCTCTCTCTTCCAGGTCAGTTGAATCTAAGTCACAACCACTTCTGGACAACAGGATACCAGTATCACCTGCCAGACATGGACAACATGACGCCAAGAGAGGGTTTTGCATTAATTCAGGAGGGATTCCCAGCCACACCTGCCAATCCTCTTTCTTTTTTAGCTTTTTCCCAACTCTCCCCCACCAGCAGGAAATGCGGTTAGGGTGCTCTGGTCCCCAACCCTCATGGGAATAGGGGGCCTGAGTGTTCATCCTTCATCTCCATTTAAAATGCACCTGGACCACTCCCCACCAAGTGCCAGGGGATGGGGCATGACAGACAGCTGGGTCAGCTGGCCCAGAGGATGGATATATCAGAGGGCTTAGCCAGGGACGGGAAGGCCCAAGGTTCTAGAATGAGCTCTGTGGCTGATACATAATACGAAGCTAGTCCCTCCCTGTCTCTAGCCTCAGTTTCCCTGAGGGGGAAGTTCTGATATTTTCTCAGGACCCTTCCTGGCGTGACAGGCTGAGGCTGGGCCTCCTCTGATACCCATTTCCACGGAAACCAAAATGAAGGTCCACGGGCTCCATCCTCTATTCCAAGGCAAAACACTCCTTGAGAGATTCCAGAAAGCCACTGCACCCCACAGACTACAGTGTCTTAGCCCCGGAAATGGGTTTGGGAGACCTTCCACTTAAGTGCCTCTCCCGGGCCCCTCTCTCCTTGGGGAAATTCTCCCAGCAGCACATTCCCATAGACAGCAGGAGAGATGCTCTGTGCTGAGCACCAGACACCGGATGGATGAGATAATCATAAATCCACAAACTGCAACAAGATAAAATTATCATTATATGAAGTTAAATTATTAATTAGCACTTCCAAATAAAGACCTGCACCACCTGGCCTTGAATCTTGGAAGCTGTCTTTCTGAAAGCAACAGAAATATCAAATAGTTTATTAGTGCTTCATGGTGTGCATGTGGTCCCTCCTTCATGTCTGTGGTTGCCAGAACCCTGACGGCAGGAGTCCAGCCTGGCAGGTCTAGTGCAGCCAGGACTAGCCGGTTTGGATGAGGTTACCAGGAGGAAGGGAAGTGAGTCACGTGATCCATTTTTACGACTGGGGAAACTGAGGCAAGGGCCAAGGTAGAAGGGCCACAGAAGCTGGATCAGGGCAGATTGAGGAGTTGGTACCCTGGATTGAGAAGGGGTGATTCCTGAGTCCGCCTGATTGATTGTCTATGAACTAAGGATGCTCATTCATTCAGTGAACTTCTATTGTATGCTTACTGAATGGCAGGCACCAGGAATACAGAGAAGTCATAATTCCTTGCCTATTTGGAGCACATAGTATGATAGGCTAGACCAGTGGATCTGCTGTTTCTTCTATCTACCTCACCTCACCTCCCATCAGAGGATTTATCCCCTTCATCACCATCATAATCATCATCATCCACTACCACCACCAAATCCTACAGCCCATATGTATTCATTGAATCCTGGAAACACAGACACTTAATGAGAGGGGAGGAACTTTAAAGAGCATCTTTCTAGCCAGAGCATCAATCCTCGCCATGGAATGCCTGGTGAATTTTGATCCAGTGAGACACTCCCAGCAATAAGGAGCTTACTCACTGCTTCATAAATCAGCCCATTGCATCTCTGGAGAGCAATTTCTCACTCATTCATTTATTCATTCATTCAACAAGCATTTACCACACATCTACGAGGAGCCACCTCAGGACTAGTTCTTGGAGAAAAGGACTATTTTCTCTTGCTGAGAAAAGCACAACCCAGTACCTTCTTACAAAAGGCTCTCAGGATGATAGGCAAACAAATAACCAAGCAGTGACAATACAGACTGGTGTGTAGGTAGAACACAGAATACATTCCGGTGTGTTAGGGGTATGACCTCTTTCACTCTGCACAGCAATCCTGTGAGGTTGGAACCATTGATATCCCCATTTTAAAGATAAAAGAAACTGAGCTCAGAGAGGTGAAGTAACTTGCCCAAGGTTACTCAGCTGCAGAGAAGAAGGGCTGGGATTTACACCCAGGCCTGTCTGATTCCCAAGCCACATTCTTGGCCCCTCTCATAGGATGTGTCATCCCCTTGCTGATGCCCGTAGTCTGGTGATCAACCTGCAGCCCCAAGCACTGATGGTGAGCTGGGTACGGGTCTCTGAGCTTCAAGCTTGGGGAGCTCTCACTGTGACCCCCGGGACCCACAACTGGCAGATGACTCTGGATCCAACAGGATTTGGGTTTCTGCTCAAATGGAGGTAGGGATGGAGACATCTCTGTCCCCTCCATTCTCCATCCATGTGCCCCTAAATGGGACAGAACCTCATGGCCCAGAGTCTCCTCCAGCCCCAATATCCGCCCTGGCTCCAGTCAAACGAGGCCTGAATAATTCATGGCCAATGCACACAGCCCTGCCCTGGCCAAGGCAGCTGGACCTGGGAGCGGGCTGTGGTGAGGGTTTTGAGAGCCACTAACAGCCAGGAAGAGTAAACAGGTTCTGCTGAATTATTCAGCCAGGCAGCTGCTGATGCAGCCTTGGGGGTGGCGATAGCGTGACAGTGGACTCGATCTGACGTCACCGCTCATCAGGGGCAGCCTGAGTGTGGCCAGACCTGGCCAGAGCCGTGAGGTCAAGGGGCACCTGGGATGGGGCACAGCACAGCCTCCACCCAGGAGAGTGCAGGGGCCAGAGCGAGCCAGAACCCGCATTCTGGGCCGGCCTGAACTTGCATATGGAAAGTAACAAGGTCCATGGAGAAGGGTGTGGATTCTGAAGGCCGGGAGCACTGGGCCCAAAGCAGAATCAAAGCAGTGCGGCCAGGGGAAACCATTTAACAGCACCAAGCCTCAGTTTTTTCATCCGGAAAGTGGAAACCATGCCCCGCAATCTGAATACCCCGCCTCATGGCCTGGCCCTGAGCCCAATCCTGGGCACATGATCGAATGGCAGGGCCTCTTCCGTCCCTGGGGGCAGCAAGGCCAGCTCTCTGGGCCTGCAGAAGCCTCTTCCACCCCTCCCTGTCTTCCCACACCATTTCACGGGGTATCCTGGGAGAGGAAACTCTGCCTGTGACCCCTGATGCAAGTGTTCGCTCAGGGAGAAGTTGAGGTGTCTGCAGGTCCCCCACTGAGCCAGGCCCCACACCCCGACTGCCAGCAGCACGGGGCCAGGGGCATGGAACTGGACAGCAGAGACCACACTCCTCCACTGACTGCTGTGTGACCGTGGGCCAGCGCCTTTCCTTCTCTGAACCTCAGGGGCTAGACAAGAAGGTCCCTCCAGCTCCTCTGGCTCTGACCTCAATGATAATGAGACAGAGTGGAAGAGAGGGGCTGGCTGGCTGTCCTCTCTGGCTGGGCTTCCTGGGGATGGAGGTGTTAGGGGCTGAGGTTTTCTAGAATCTGTAAAGTGGGAGGCAGATCTTCCTTCAGAAAGTTCCAGCTCTCGAGTTTCTCTCTTCCCCAGCGAGTTCCATGCTCTAACTAACCATCAGGGTAAAACAGTAGCCACTGGCTAAAGGGCTCCCCAGACCCACGCCAGCATGACACAAGGCTCACAGCCTTGCAAGGCAGGATGGCCCCCTGTGTGAGGATTCTCAGTTACGATTCCCAGTGTGAGGATGGGGCAGCTCCGAGAAGTGGGTGCTTGGTCCGAGGCCATAGAGCCATCATCTGCATCTGGAATCCCAGAGCGGCCTTGCATCCTCCATCATCCATGAGCGAGGCTGGCTTCTAAAGCCTGCTTAGTCACTGACCTTGGCCGAACCAGATTCCTCCCGCTCGCTCCCAGGGCAGCTCCAAGCCGGCTGGGAGGCTGCATAAGAACTCAGCAGGTCATCCGATGAACTTGACTGGGGTCCAGTTCTGGCTTTGCCACTTACCAACTGTCTGCCGTTAAGTGAGTCTCTTACACTCTCTAAGAGGCCGTTTCCTTACCTGGGATGTTGGGGTAATAATGGCAATCCCAGCCCCACGTGGCGCTCTGTGGCTGTGATGGACCTGCCTTCTGTGTTTGACCCCCAAGCAGCCTGGGCCGTTCAGGACAGAACAGAAGCAGAGAGGAGGTGGCCTGAGTACGGAGACAGGACTGGTAGACGGGAAGAGGGAGGAGGGTGCTCTGGGCAGAAACCCAGAATAGCTGCCTAAGTGCTCAGTAATAAATAAGTGATATTGGCCACCACCTAATGTTTCCATGGTGCTGGCCAGCCGGGGCAGGAGGGAACCTTTATTGCAGACCCAGCCACCTCTTGGTCTCACTCAGAGATTAAACATCATGCATCCTCAATGAGCTAAGGGCACAGGGCTTCCCCAGAGCTGGCGGGTGAAGCCCGTTGGGGTGGCTGTTCCCTTTGGTCCCCAGCAATGTTGACTCTGGGGGAGGCTGCTGGAAGCAAATAGCACAGGATCAGCAGGGGTTGGGCCCCCTATCCCTTTGCAGTCATGGTGAGGAAGGAGCCTGGATGCCTAGGTTCTCATCCACCCTCCCTGCAGTGCGCCTGTTCCTAAGGGCCCTCCTTTTCCCACCTTTAAAACAAAGAGAATCGTGGCACTTGGGGAGCCATAGTACAAATGAAGGAATGCTGGTTGTCTGCACCAGGGAGCACTTGTCAGCATGCCGCAGAACCAGGCTTCCTTGGATGGGGGAGAGCAAAGCTGCCAGGGCCCGAGAAACCATCTATCTGCCCCCTTCCCAACTGTACAGGAGGGTAAACTGAGGCCCTCAAGGAGAGAATGACTCGTGGGCCCACACAGCTAGGTCTGGGGTCTCCGTGTTGTGCTCTTTCCTCAGCATCCAACAGCATCCTTGTCAGGCTGCGTGGGCTCTGGAGACCAAAAGGGGAGGCTCTGTCTTCTGAACTAAAGCTCAGAATGGGAAGAGCCCCCAAAGCCCTGTAGAGTGGAAGGCACTCGGTAGGGAGGCTGTCTGCCCGTCTGCCCAGCCGGCAGTGTGACTGCAGGGGCCCCTGCCTCTCTGGGCTCTGGTGTCCCCACCTACAGATCGGCATGCCTCAGCAGGGTGTTCCCACAGCCATCTTTAAAGGTACAAGAAGCACACACTGAGAACCCCGAACCCCGGGTTCTAGTCTTGACTGGGTCACCAACTCACGAGATGCAGAAGGAAGGGTCCATGGCTAGGCCCCCATTTCCCCTGTCCATAAGCAGGTCTGTGTAGTTTCTGAAGTTCCTCCCATGACCAGAAATAGTATGGAAGTTCCTTAAAAACTTAAATATGGAATTACCATCTGATCCAGACACTTCCAGGTATATATCTGAAAGACTGGCAAAGCAGAAACTCAAACAGGTATTTGTACACCCATGTTCGTAGCAGCATTATTCACAAGAGTCAAGAGAGAAGGAATCCAAGTATCCATCGATGGATGAATGGATAAACAAAATGTGGTATAATCACATAATTCTGACAAATGCTACAACATGTACAAACCTTGAAAACGTTTTGCTAAGTGAAATAAGCCAGTCACAAAAAGACAAACATTGCGTAATTCCACTTATGTGAGGACCCGGAGGAGTCAAACTCATGGAGACAGAAAGTCGCATGCTGGCTGCCAGGGGCTGGGAGGAGGAGGGAATGGAGAGTTATTTTTTAATGGATGCAGAGTTTCAGTTTTACAAGATGAAAAAGTCCTGGCGATTAATTGCACAACAATGTGAATGTACTTAACACTAAATATACACTTAAAAATGGCAAAGACAGTAAATTTTATGTTATGTGTATTTGACCACAATTTTTAAAAAGTATTTTTTAAAGAAAGAAGGAAACTATGGCCGTAGCTCAATGCAGAGGTCTGCCACATCTCACATACCAAGTATATTTCCTTTACAAGAAGAAAGAAAGATGAAAGAATGAAAGGAAGAAAGAAAGAAAGAAGGAAGGAAGGAAGGAAGGAAGGGATAAAAGAAAGGAAGGAAGGGAGAAAGAAAGAAGAAAGAAAGAAAGAAAGAAAGAAAGAAAGAGAGAGAGAGAAAGAAAGAAAGAAAGAGAAAGAAAGAAGAGAAAAAGACACCAAGGAGACTTGTTATTTAAAGGAAATTGTAGCACAGTCTTTTGTGGCAGGGAGAATCCTGTCTGAGTAAGAGAAAGCCACCTCTTCCATCAGGTCTGTGTCAGCTCTAGGCTATCAAGTTTTGCAAAACCAGGCATATTTTCTCCTCCTAATGCACTAGGCATTGAGCCAGCATCTAACTACCGTGAGGCTGGCGCATCAGATGCCCTTTACCTGCTGCTGGGGGAATAACAGCCTGGGTCCTAGGTTCGGCAGTCAAGGCCCTCCATGATCTGGTACCAGGAAACTGCAGACTTCACGCCCTCTAAACTCCAGTATCACTCCCCACCGGCTTTGGGTGTCTCCTCACCCCATCCCGTGACTGCACATCACCCCTCAGAAACTGCCCTGGGCCATCGGAGCCAGACTCTTCCCTTTGCCCGTCCACGCCCCACTCCCTTGGCTTCTTGGTTAATCCTCCTGGTTCCACACCGCCCACCAACCGGACGTGGCGGATGAGCTCCTTGAGGGAGGGGCTGTGTGCTGTTCACGTTGTCTCAACCCGGTTACAGCACCACAGTAGGTGCTCAAAAACATTTATGAAAACAAAGTGAGAATAATCCTGTATTGCATCTCTGTATTATCCACCCAGATGGAAAAATTAAGTCCCACAGAATCCGAAACACCCAAGCTGGACAACTTTGGGCAGGGGAAATCTCATCTATGAAAAAATTAAAACTAAATAAACTCTTAATCATAATTATAAGCATGGGGAGTACTCTCTGTGACCCTCACACTTTCCAGGCTGATCTTTTAAAATCCTTCCAAGAGCCTTGTAAAGCAGGCACTCTTACTGTGCCTGTGATACCGACAAAGAAGTTGAGGCTCAGAGAGGTTAAGGAACTTGCCCAGGGTCTCCCAGCTAGCAAATGGCAGCTGGGATTTGAAGCCAGGTGAGCCGGTGTCCCCAGCAGCACCAGATGCTGTGCGAGCAAGATGGCCTCCTGCGCTGCTCCCTGGAGTGCCCCATAGGCTGGGCCACAGCCGCTACCGCCTCCGGGAGCAGGCAGTTGAGCCAGGCACAGGGCGAGGGCAGTGGTGGCAGCTTCACTCAGCGGCGCCACCCTCTGCTTTGCCTGGCAATGAGTGGATGGCGCTGACAGTCCTGGTTAGCGCCTCATGGCTGACTGATCGGCTGTGCCCAGGGCACAGCTGCTGCTGCCACCTCGGCGATTCTCTGAATTAACTCCGCAGCTCACTGACCTGTTGGAAAGGTAAATTCAAACTGCAGAAGAGGGGAAAACCCTCTGTCCCTCACCTGCCACTCCTCTCACTACTTCAGCAAAGGACCTGTGCCCCACCCCCAGGTGTCCCCAGCAGAGCCCCCAGGCTGAACGGGGAGGGACACAGGGTATCTCTGGGACCCCCAAGGGCTGGATTCCTGGAAAGTCAGAGCAGCAAGGGTCTTGGGAGGCCTTCCTCCTGCCTCCCTCCAGGCAGGCATCCCCCCTGCTGTGGACCCTGGGTGAGGATGGCGCACTGCGGGCATCCCCAGAGATGCCAACTGGGCCTCTGTGGGAAGTGCTGACCAGGAGCCCTGAGCAGCAGGCTGGGGCCGGACCAAGAGGCCAGCTGATCGCCTCAGCTCCCAGTGTGGCCGCAGTTGGGGTCCTTGGGGAAACTGAGGCAGGGCTGCCTGCCCAAGCAGGTCACCTGAATCTTGTGTATGGAGCTCAGGGCTTAATGCAGAGCCTCTGGAGGGACTTGATCCCTTCCCTAGAGGGGGATGAGGCCAGGCACAAATGGCCCAGGTCCAAGGCAGAAGGAGAACAATCAATACCTCGTGTTGATCCAGAACTTGGAAATTTACTAAAATACTTGCACAGTCTCCATTAATCCCCAAGCAATCCTCAGATATTGTAGCAACCAATGCTTACTGTGCTCTTACTAAGTGCCAGGTACTAAGTGTCCCCTGTGTATTATCTCATTTAATCCCCACAACAGCACTGTGGGGTTGGTATCATTACAGCCTCTCCATGTCACAGATGGAAAAACTGAGGCACCGAAAAGTTAACTAACTTTGCCAAATTCACATGGATACTGAGTGGCTGAGCTGGGATTTGAGCCCAAGCACTTTGGCTCCGGAATCCGGGTGCTGTTTGTCATGGTGCTGAGCACGTGGTATTTCCATGCATAATAACAGAGAGAAACAGAGACTCACTTAAACCACCCAAGGCCACACAGCCAAGTCAAAGGTGAGGGCAGGATTTGGACCAGGTGACTTACCTATGGTCACTCCCTGCAGTTAAGTAGCAGAACTAGGATTTGAGTCCAAATCCTTGCATTTAAAATCCAAGAAAGTCACAAGGTCAGAGCAGGGAGAGAAATTCCGTTCTGTTAGCAAATCAGGAAAGGCTTTCTGAAGGGAGCAGCAGTAGAAACAGACCTGAAAGTGTGGAGACAGGGGCAGGGGACCGCATGAGCAAAGGCAGAGTTGCTGGGAAATGGCAGCAGCAAACAATGTCGTTTGGATGAAGGACAGGTTGTGCATGGAAGGATGGCCCAGGTAGAAGGAGAGACTGGTGCATGTGAAGCCTTGGCTACTTGACCTTTGCTACCTGTCCTTAGACAAGTAACTTCACCACTCCATGCCTCAGGTTCCTCTTCTGGAAAATGGAAATAATAATAGTACACACCTCACAGGGGCTTGGGGAGGATGATATAAAACACGGAGAAAGTACTTAAGCACCTACTGTGTGCCACCCCCAGGTTAGAGGCTTAGGGAATATTATTTATATCACATTAATTCTCAAAGGCGGGTATCATTAACCACATTTTACAGATGAGGAAACTGAGGCTCTATAAAGTTAAGCGTCTTAGCCAAGGTCTCAGAACTACTAAATAGTAGAGGTGGCCGAAATCAAGGAGAGGCTTGATTGACACATTGGGGAATGTGGACCTTCTTGGCTGGTGCAGGTAGGTAGTGGGGCGTCCTTGAAGGTTTCAGGGCTGTAGGGTGTACCTGTCAGTAGCCAAGGCTCTCCCTGGCTCAAATAGCAAGACTTTGCAAGCACGGGCCCCACCTCTTCACCTGCCACCCGTCATTTGTGCACTGGAGATACTTCGTGCACTGGTGCTAAGTAAATAAAAACAACGATGCGGCTTAATTAAGACCGTGGAAAGCAGGTGCTATTTCCTGCCAGCAGGGAGAAGATGGGAGTTATCAGAAAAAAATGGAGGCAGATGTTCAGAACTGAGCACAGATGCTCCCCGAACCCAGGCTCCTGGCTGCCATCCCTCACCTATCTGCGTGAGAGGGTAGGTGAGGGGTGATGGGTGGTCCAGCCAGGGAGGAGGCCCAGCCTCGTGAGGAAAACCTCGGGCCCGGGGCAGCCAGCACCGTTTGGGGGCTGTATTTCACGCCCCCTTGGTGCCTCGGAGGACAGGCTGTGAAGCTCAACTAACTGGATTTGAATCCTTGTCACTTTCGGCTGTGGAACCTCAGGCAAGTAACTTCTCCATGCCTCAGTTTTCTCATCTGGAAAATGGGGATGCTGATAGTATATATGTCATAGGGATTGAGGGAGGATAAAACAGAACAAGTACTGAATGCTTAGAACAGCCTCTGAGTTAGAATGAATGCTGTGTGTTAGCTATTATTATCATCTTTTTTAATAGATACATGGTTTATAAAAAATGGATACAGTCCAAAGTCCTCCCTAATTTGGCCCAGATCCTTCTTTCTGGCTCATTGATTGCTCAGCTTTCCACGCTTCCCCCTGCTGGACACAACCTACCCTCCCACCACCTAGAACTTCCTTCTCTAAACATGCCTCCCATCCTTAAGCCTCCCTGCTTTGCTGATGCTAATCATCGTGCCCAGGAGACCCTTATGCTCCCCTGTCAGTAGGGAGTTTTCTTGTGCAATCCTTCAAGATCCAGTTATGTTGCCCCTTCCGTGAAGATTCCCAGTGGCCTCCCCAGGCCTCCCTCAAGACCTCTCACTTTCTCCGTGGCCTCCCATCTGCAGTTTACCTCCCACCTCCCACGTATGCTGTGTCTGCGTGCACACAAAGCCTTTTCCAGAATAAGTGCCTCTGCAGAGAGAACTGTGTCCATCTCCATACACAACCCACACTCCCAGGGCCTAACTCAGTGCATTCCACAGCAGGTGCTCACAGACACCAGAGGATGGGAAGGGAAGAAGCAGGGAGGGAGGGCAAAGGGTAAAGCTTCGACTCTGCAGAGAAGGGTCTTGGGGTCCAGGAGGAGGAAGGGGTCCGCGGGCAGTGGGGAACCCTGGCATCCCTACCATGGCCATAGCCTAGGCCCCTGAGAAGCTCAGAGGCAGATGAATAGAGCTGAGAGTCCATCAGGAGTCATCAAGCCCTACTCACCCATTTCTTAGATGAGGAAACTGAGGCCCAGAGAGTGACGCCTCCTGAGTCATCCAGGTAATTCATGTCAGAGCTGGGACCAGAACCTAGTCTCTGTTGGGAGCTTTTTCCACCATGCAGTATGGCTACTCGTGATCTCCAGGCCCTGTGCCCTACTGTCCCCACCCAAACATTTGACCACTTTTTTGGGCTATGCTTGATGAATGTCAGTCAGTAACAGAGTTTGCAGGAAATATTGAATTACAAGGCTTGGGGACCTTGGGGGTGGTAAGGTCTGGGGTGAAATAGGAAGAAATGACATTGAAGGAGTCAGGACACAGGTCATCGAGCTGTAGGACCAAAGAGTGCTACTGCTGGGACCTTAGAGGTCTTCCGGTCCTGCCTGTCCATCTCTCAGAACAGGGAACCAGAGGCAATCCTCCCAGCCGCCCAGGTCCTGGGCCTCAGAGGTGCAGCAAGGCCCACTGCCTCTTCTCCTTTAGCAATCCCTGCCCCAGGACCTTTTCCCAGTCTGGACTTGACTGGTATTCTAGGCTCATCTATACTGGTTTCTCTTTGGCCATCCTCCTTCCTCTTCCTAGGGACTCAGAGACAGACAGTCCTTCTGCCCCTGCCCCAGGAGATGGGGTTGGCAGAGATCAAACCAAATGATGGTGGAATTTAAAGTGGTTGAAATACACTGATGGTTGGAAAGACAGTGAGACAGAGCAGAACCAGAGTCCTGACTGCTTCTTCCAGGAGAACAGAACAGGGACTGGTGACTGATGCGTCCACCCTCTGCCAGGGCTGGCTCCATCCTGCTCCCCCATGAAGACGAGGGTGAGAAGGAAGGAGAGGAAGAGGGGAGGAGGATGAAGAAACATCAGCTGAGCCCCAGGCCCTGGATCGGGCACTTTCCGTGATTATATGCATTTAATCCTCGCGACAACCCATAAGGAGGGTATTATTCTACGGATGAGGAAATTGAGGCTTAAAGAGGTTAGTAACTTGCCTGATGTCAAAGAGCCAGAAAGTGGTGGAGCCAGGACTCACAAATCCCACGTGATTAACTATGCCTGGCAGTGAAGAGAGGGAAAAAAACACAGAACAGGACCAAGATGCAAGGAAAGACCTAAGAAGGCACTGAGTCCTTCCCCAAATCCCCATCACATTCCAGAATCTGAAACCAGCTGGGGGGTGGGGGGTGGGGAGTGGGGCGTGGCTTGCCTAAGATCACACAGCAAGTCAGCAGGACAAGACCGCAGCCAGGACTTGAGGTGGGTGGACCCAGAGCCCTGGAATCCTCACCACGCTGCGCCTCCAAGTTCCCCTCCTGCTTCTCAATGCCAGTCACTCTAAGCCCTCAGGGGATGGATGTGACATCAAAAGCAACACCGCAGCACAAGCACAGAAGTGGAAGATTGGAACGAGGGGTGCTAAAGATGGAGATAGAGAATGGACCCCAGAGGGCTCCCCCGCAGAACTGGGAAAATGATGGGACTCGTGCTTCTGCAGGCAGAGGGGGCTTTTCTGGGGGCATCGTGTGTTGCTTCCCCCATGTGGAGGCTTAAATGTCCTGCTTTGACAAAGGCCCAGACTACCTGAGATAACATACGTGAGAATGGTTAGCAGTGTGCCTGACATATAGTAGATGGTCAATAAACGTTCATTCCTTTTATGCAAGGGGAATGATAAATCCTCTGGATGGAGCCCATTTATTCTTGATCCAAGTATTTATTGAGCACCTATTATATGCAAAGAGCTTTCAAGCAGCCCCTCTGGCCCACGCCAAGCGCCCAGCTGCACTGAGCTGGTCTCCAGCTTCCCACAGGACTGCACTGCCCCATTCCTCTCAAGAGCTCCAGCTGGCTTCGGAACTTCCATTGGCCACCTCCAAGGCCATGTCCAGCCTCATTGCACCTCACCCATTCAACAAGGGGCTTATCACTTGGTCTTCCCAGAGTTGGATTTCCTGAGCCCAACACAGGTGGTCAACCCATCCAAGGTTAGATACAGTCACACAGTTTGTATAGTGTGACCATAGGAAAAAGAAAAAGTGACTTTGAAAGTTCGAAAGGTATGACACACACTCCTGATTTCCTGGGTATGGCTCAGGTAGCCCCTCAACCTGGATTCCAATGGTCTCTCAGGCTCTGCAGTTTCAGGCTCCCTTGGGAAACCCCTCTCTAGGTGGGCAGACTTCCTGCCTGTTTTCCTTACCCATCCAAGGTGGAATCAGGCATGCGGCACCATGTTACAGGGGTTACAGCACGTCGGTACCCTCTGGGAACCCTCCCACAGCACCAGGAAAGAACTTCAGAGTCAGACAGTCCTCGTTCAGATCCCAGCTCTGCTACTCTCTAGCTGTGTGATTATAAGCAAGTTACTTCACCTCTCTGAGCCTCAGTCGCTGCTGCAGAAGAAGAGCATAACAATCCCTACCCTATCTCCTGGGGTCGAGGATTAAATGAGACAATGCAACTAGAAAAACTTGCATTTTGCCTGACTCACAGGAGGCGCTCAGTAAATGGAAGCTGTGATTATTATGCTCAAGTCTCCGCCTCCAAATCAATTGCTCTGTTTCTCTGCTCTGCCTGCATGATGTCAGCTCTGTGCCCCGTGGGAAACATAACCAAGCAAAAAGTCCTTTCCCCTGGCTGGTCTCCACCCTCAGTCTCAGAGGGTCAGGGCAGCCACACATGGCTGGGGACAACTGCCAGTTCCATTAGCAGCCAGGGAAAGGAGCAGAGACACACACTCCCCTAAGAGCCGGGTTATTTTCCACTTCACCCACCAGCAGAGTGAGCAAGGGGCAGATGGGGAGGGAGGCAGGGAAGAGGTGATGCTAATAGGACCAGGAATGCTGGCTACCCTCCCCCGCCAAACACCTTTGCCCGTGGCCCCAAAACAAGCAGCTCAGAGACTCTAGTCTGACTCCAGACCCTGAGACACTCTGCCAGTTTCCCCCTCCCGCTCCCAGGGAGGGATCAAGCTATCAGCCAGTATGTGACCACTCACCAGGGTGAACACCCACTCGGCGTCAGCACATAGGAAGGAAAGGATTTCTTGAGCTCCTAAGCATCAGTCCACTTCTTGCTGCCGGTTCACCCCGGGACTTGGAAGTGCAGATGTGCATGAAGAGTCCTGGGGATTTGGCTTTGCCCCCCTGGCTCTGGGTCAGAGACTTGCTGGCCAGCCCATAGACGGCTGCAATCAGAGAGCAAGCAGCATCACAGCCTCAATGGGAGGAGGCCCAAGCAGACCAGCGGGCGCAGGCCAGACGAGGAGTTCTGCGCCGGTGAGAACAGGGCAATGTGGCAGCAAGAAGTAGGGAGACAGCTATGGGAACAGGACTCCCTTCCTAGAGGGACCTTTATCCCAGAGGAAGTGGCTTCTCAAATGGAGATATCAGGCAGGCCCTTGATCACAAAGTCGGCAAGAACCAGGGTCAAAGTTCAAAGCCTGACCAGCAGCTCAGCTGAGTTCCCTCCCATTCCCTCCTCCCTGGAGACAGGGTTCATCCTGCTTTGGATACGGCTGAGGCCACAGAAAGTACAGCAACTCCAGACAATCGGGGGACAGCCAGGCCACCCAGCCGGGGGCACACTCCTGGCAGCACTGGGTGGTGAGGATGGGTTGTGCACACACTTTCTTTGCAGCTGGGGAAAGGGCCTGGGCTCTGTCTATGAGGCAGGGACAGGACAGAGAATAAGTACTGCCCACAGGGGCTCAGGAGTGGGTCTCCCTGCTGCTGGGAAAGGAAGCAACATTATCCAGAGGGCTAATGGGATCCTCATAGGGCAAGGCAGAGCCAAGGTGGGGAACCAGGAGTGGCCAACCTGGAATAGAGCTAGACTATAAGCTCCTTTCCTCCAAGGACTGAGTCTAGTCAACTTCCTGTGCTCGGCATAGAGAAGGTGCTCATTAAATATTCATCGAATGAATGAATGAACAAAGGAACAAATGAAAGAACAGACAAACCATGAAAGACTGAAGACTACCAATGCTGGGAGTGTGCCTTCTTTATCTGAATCCTTAGAGTACTTCCTGTTGGATTCAAGTACCAGTCTATGCCTGGCCCACCTTTGTCCCACGTGCACTTTTCTTGGGTCCAGGTCTCAACTCTCTGGCAACCTGCTATTCTGGAGAGAGTGCCATGCTGGGAGTCATCCACGCTGAGTTTGCCTCCTAACTCTGTTTCAGATGGATGTGAGGCCCTGGGCAAGTCACCCCTGGGGCCTCGGGGACTTAATTGGTAGACAGTGGAATCAGGCAAGATGATTCTCCAAGGGGCCTTAGAGGGTAAGCATCCTCGGCGTCGGGAAGACACAGGGAAGGTGTTGATGCATACAGTAAGGTCCCTGGTACTCGCACTTGTGATTTCACTTCCTTCGCATGGCAGCCCTGTGAGGTAAGCTCCCGAGACAGCACCGGTGCCTGAGACACACACTGTAGGTGCGTGGCAGCATTTATCAGACCCATAGACCTTAGGGCTGGAAAGGACCTCAAGTGATCTGGTCCAGCCCAGTGCCATCAGTAGATAATTCAGTTCAGAACCACAAACACTTATTAAGTGCTTGCTGTGTGCCAAGCGACATGCCCAGTAGAGCGGGACAAAGACAAATGGGGCACATGAAAGGCTCTGCAGAGAGAGTGCTGGATGCCCTTCTCTCCCCTTCCTCCTGCTGTGCTGAGCTAACCTCCCGCCCTAGTGGGCAAGGCCCCCTCAGGCCAGAGAAGAATACCCAGTAACAGGATGGGTGCTGAGCCCGCCAACGCAGAAGGGAGCTGTGTGTTCTCTCTGCAGGAGGAGGCGGCTGACACCAGCCAGGTCACGCTTCACTGGGCAGACAGGCTCGCAGGGGAAGACAACAGCTTCCTAACAACAAGTATTAGGAGATAAGCTATTAGAGGCGCCCTATTGGGCTCTCTTTCCCTGGGCATCACCAAGGCGCCCGCCAGCCATCGGCTTTCCTCCTCATCCAATTATGCAACTTCATACACTCTGTTCCCCCAGCCTGAGCTGGCTCGTGACTGCCAGCAGCACTGGGCTCGGGCAGTTACGTGGGGACCCAATGACAACAGAGCAGGGGATGGCAAAAACACCCTTGCAGGAGGAGCAAATGGGCAGGGGAGAGATGTCCCTCTCCCTCCTCCAAGAAAGCACTTTGCCAAATCTGCTCTCAGAATAACAGGGAAAGGGACGATGGACAGGGGAGAGGCGTGAGGGCTTGGAGATGAAATCGGCCTTCGTCTCATCTCCAGACTCCATTAAGCATTCTGGAAGAGATGGGAAGTGATTATGGAGAGAGTGAGCGCTTGTGGGAGGGAGAGAGGAAGGGAAAAAGAAAGGAGGAGAGCGGAGTGAGCCCAGGCACGCGTGCACATGTGCACACACACACACACACACACACGCACACATACACAGACACACTCAAACACATACACAGATCTCCTTATCTGATTAAGGATCCAAGGGAAGTCGAAAAGCTTCTGGAAAATTAAAATGACCCGCGGGGTTAACCAGGCAAGATCTGCAGGCAGGTAACAAAAACCAAGTCTCATGAGGATTTCCTTTGCTCTGGGTGAGTTCTCCAGGCTCTGTTCCTTAGACCAGAAGGACAGCAAGTCAGCCAGAGAGGGGGAGCTTAGGGCAGTATCTGCCTCTACCAGCCCTCCAATTCTTATCCCCCGGCGGGCCCTGTGGCTGGCGGCTGGGACCTAAACCCTTTGCTCTGGAAGGCAGGGTACAAGGAGGAGAATGGGAACAAGGACAGGGCATTTAATTCTGCCCAGAGGCATGAGAGATGGATGCTGTCTCCTCCTTCATTCCCTGATTGCTGCTCTGGCCTCTGCCAAAAAAATGCAGTGGTTCTGGAGACAGATGCAGCCTCTTCCCTAAACTCTAACCAGCAAGCAAAATGGCCAGGAATGCTGCTGGTGGCCTGGATCTAGTCCTACTTCTGCTGTCACCTTGCACCAGTGACTTCAGGCAAGGACCTTTCCTATCTGGGCCTCCATTTTCCCTGCTGTAAAATGGGCACTGGGACTCAAAGCTCTAGAAAGGCCCCTTTAGCCCTGGCACTCCAGGGTTTTAGGACAGCCGGAGGGTGGGGCTGCAACCCTCTATAGGAAGCTGAGCTGAGTTGGTAGATCCACTGACCTTTTTCTGTCCCAAAGGGATGGAAAAGATTATGGTGAGGTGAGTTGCTCTGGGGGCCACCAACCCAGGTCTGGGTTAACTGGGGCAGGAGAGAGTTTAAAAGCTACAGATGACATTGGCTTGAAATAAGAGCAGACTCTCCACCGCGCCTGTGGAGCTGTTTGCCAAGCTCTGTAACATATTTGCAAACATCGCAGAATACACATATTAGGAAGCTAACAAGTTGCCTGGCATTGAAAATATATCATACACAGTGTCAGATATACTTAATATGCATTTACAACGATCCTTTTTTTCTCCCCCTACTTGCAACAGCATATTTTGCTTCCGTTTTTGAAGAGTTTATTTCCCACGGTGTTACAATCAGCCAGTGGTATTAACTCGGCAACTTGGCCAGGCCTAGAGCAGTGCCGTGCACACCATCAGCACTCAGTGGATGTTTCTGGGGGCAAATTACACCCTCAGCAGGGCTGACCTTGGGCTCTCTGGTCACCAGGAGCCGCTGAGGACTATAGCTGCACTCTTAATTTCTCTCCCTTGGAGAAGGCAGTAAGAACCTTGGCTTTATTAGCTCTGGAAACATTACTTCATCCACTCAGAGAACTTCTTGCTTCTTGGCAAGTCACTCCTGGAACAAGTCCTAGCCCAGCCTGAAGCCCTAAGTGTTGGATTTCTCAAATCCAGAGAAACAGGAAAGCTGCAGCTCTGGCTTTTCCCCTTATTAGCTGCAGGACTTTCTTTCATGCTTCTAAGCCTCAGATTCCTGAGCTGTGAAAGGAAAGTGTTGACCATTTTTGGAGTTGCTGTGAGGACTCCATGAGCTTGTAGACAGGGAAGGCATTTGCATTCTCTTATTTAGATGTGCACACATTCCCACAGCACACACTAAGTGGAAGCCCCTTACATGCCAAGCCCCGTGCTTGAGTGTAGACGGTGGAGACTACAGATAAGGTGGCCGTGGGGATCCACGTAAGTGGCATCGGGGTGGGGGTGGGGGCAGGGTGGTGTGGGAGGAACTAGCCCAGGAGATGATAGGTCTCAGGAAGAGGGGAAGTAGGGGGATACATAAGATAAAGACCAGGAGTGCAGCATGCATGCCTGGGAACACCCAGGACCACACAGAGCCTGGGAATACAGGGAAAGGAGCAGACTGGGGGTGGAGGAAGAGAGTATTCAGTTAAGGATAAGTTGTGATCAAAAGGGGCTTGAGGTAAGGCGTCCATGTGGAAGAGTCAAGAAGGCAGCTGGATAAACACATCTGCAGCACAAAAGCAGTGCTTGGACTGGGAATAGGGATTCAGGAATCCTGTGAGTTCAGGCAGTTGAGCCAGGGAGTAGATGAGTTCTTTCTGGAGTGGGTGAAGGACATCAGGGCCAAGGACAGAACTGATGGGCTGATCAGTTTCCGCAAGTGAGAAAGAGAGGGGAGGGAATGCTGTCACGTAAGACCAAGAAGACTTGGTCAGGGAGACACACAATTGAGACAGAGAGAGAGAGAGAGAGAGAGAGAGAGAGAGAGAGAGAAATGGAAGAGCTGCTGTACTTTTTAAAATCATCTGTCACCCCAAACCACTGGAATGTAAGCTCCATGATGGCAGGGTTTTATTTTTTTTCTGCTTTGTTCATTGCTTTATCTCCAGTACCTAGAATCATGCCTGACACATGGCATAGTAGGGACTCAACAATATTTATTGAATGAATGAATGAATGAAGCTGAGGATGAAACTAGATAGTTCCTATTGAAATTGGCAACCAGGAGGTCATTGGTGGTCTTCACTGGACAGGGCTTGATGGGGATGGAAGGCTGGTGGTGGTAGATGAGGAGGTGAAGTAGGGCAAGAAAGAGTGGTGATGGGTAGAGGAAGCCCACGTGCAGCAATGAAGACCCAACACAGCCAAAAATAAAAATAAATAAATTTATAGAAAAAAAAGAAAAGAAAGGATGCAGGAGACTTACACACATTCTTATGTACAGGAGAAGGAGCCAAGGAAGAGAGTAAGGCTGAAGATGCAGGAGCGAGGGCAAGGATGATTGATGGACCAAAGTCCCAGAAGATGCAGGGAGAAATATAAATTGCTGAGCAAATAAAACAGATTATTGTCTCCCTCTGTTGGTCCTCGTATTATAGGAAGAGGGAAGGCTGACAGGCAGACTGATTGGGTTTGAGCTGTCCCTCACCTACCCCACCCCTTACTGGCTGGACGCTGTGTGAGCTGTTTAACCTTTCTATGCCTCAGTTTCCTTACCTGGAATATAGCGATAAGAATTCCCACCTCATATATTTCTGGGAGATTAGATGAAAGACTTCATTTAAGTGCATGGCACATGGAGATCTCTTGACAAATACCAGCTCCCCTTCCCTTAATACTATCTGTTCAGTCAAGAAGGAAATTTGACAGTACTTCTTTTTTTTATCTCATCAGCCAACACCAGGGTATCCTTTTTTTTTTTTTTGAATGCTGCTCTTGAATGGAATTGATGGTTTAGCCTCTCTGAGACTTTCCCTGCAGCGGCTGGAAGAAGGATGCTAACTGCTTCCCTTCTGCAGGATCTCAAGCCAGCACCTGAGCAATGAATGCAAGGTACCAATGCCAGACTGGCCAGTAGGGTCCTGTGAGGCTGGAGAGGGGCATCGAGTCCATTAAAGTGAGCCTCCATTGTCACTTATCCCAAAATGCTCACAGCCACCACCCTAGGGCCCCAGATCCTAGGAGGTTGGGGTTTGGATTAAATATTTCTGGTTTCACCTCCCACCTCCGCCCCTTAACCAGCTGTGCAAACTTGGGTAAGTCCCTTATCCTCTCTGAGCCTCACAACAACCCTGCAGAGCAGAATTTATACTCTCATTTTACCCAGGGAGGAATTGAGACTCAAAGAGGTAAAGTAACTTACTCAGGATCACACAGTATATTTAGTCCGGGTCTCAGCAGGAACCTGATGGCAAATGAAACTGAAATAACTTGAGGAAAGTTTAATGAAAGGGTTATTTGAAAAGACATGGGCAGGGCATAGGGAAACCATAAGGGATATAGAAGTACCTTGGGGCAGGTAACTACTAGTGCCTTTACCTGAAAGAGAGATTCCCACAACCCAAGGATGGAAAGGGTTGTGTGGAGAGGGCCACCTAGCAAGACCCATGACCTTTAGTTAAGGAACCACATAGGGAGGAAAATGGAAAGTTAAATACTCCAACCTTGCTCTCCTCCCTCCCTCTCTTCTCCTGCTGGAGCTCTCCATGAGATGAGCACACACAGAAGCCAGGAGGCAAGGGAGCTCCTGAAGCAGTCCATGTAGGTCTATGCAGTGAATCTGGAGGGCAAATGGAAGATATCCAGCACACACAGCTAACTCTGAAATGGCAGAACAAGAATTTGAATCAGGGCTATCAGACCCTTTCCACTACAATGCCATTTCCTGTAGATCCTCAGTAATAAATGGTCATTAAATGATTGAAAAGGGATGAATAGATGGATGAATACATGGATGGATGGATGGATGGATGGATGGATGGATGGATGGATGGACGAACAGACTGATGGGTGGTTGAGTGGGTAGGTGGGTGGGTGGGTGAGTGGATGGATGGATGGATGACTGGATTGGGTGGATGGATGGGTGAACGGATAGATGACTCCTACAGCTTCATTCATATGGCTTTGACTAATCTTGTCATCTGATTAGAAATAAAAGGCTTGCCAGAAGGTTTATTTCTCAGCCATAAATGGGTTCTAAGAACGAAGCCCTCTTACCAGGTTCTAAGTCCCTGTAGGAGTTGCTTGTCTCTCTCTCTTGCCTCTGGCTCATTTTTCCTGCTGCTGCTGCCATTGCTGAAGCTGCTGCTTTTGCTGGAGCTGCTCCTCTCTCTGAGATCTAAGCCTCGAGTCAGGCCAAGCCGCCTGCAAACAAAGTGAAAAGAAGGCAGAGGGCAGAGGGGCTACTGCCCTTGCTCCCCTGGGGCTGGAGCACAAAGCTGAGTGATCCAGCCCCTCTATTAGTCCAAGGGAGCTGCGGGGATGGAAGAAGGAGGGAAATGGGAAGGCAAGATGTTTGCTATAATTATTTTCATTGATCTGTCTACTTAGATCCCAAGTGCTGCAAAGCCATTGTGGCATTTAAGAAAAATAATTCAAGGTAAAAACACCTCTTCCTTCCTGGTCCCTCCTCCTTCATCAATACCACCTCAGCTTCCATCTTCCCTTTCACTCAGGCCACTGCCTCCCACCTCTTAGGTGGCCTGGGTCGCCTACAAGAGGCAGGTGAAGGCAGGAACCTACCAATGGCAAAAAGCCTGGGCCCTGGAGTCTGCAGCCCTGGATTTGAGACTCCACTGCTCCCAGCTGGCTGGCTGGTGACCCCAGGCATGTTGCCATCCCTCTCTGAGTTTTGGTTGCCCTATCTGGAAAATTAGAAGATAAACTGAATATGTAATGTCCTAATTTGGAACCGGTAGTCCAAGACTGGACCCCTTCTGAGGCAAAGGGACATGCCTTCCACACCGTTTCCTGAAATTCTGGTTCTTGAGTGAATTTCTGATCTCCAGCGTTTGACCACAGAAGGACCCCCATACTACCATTCCTTGTTGTTTTCCAAGCCATGGTAGATTCATCCTTCCTCTTCTCTGTCCTTGACTCATTGTGGGGCACCATTCAACCCATTATACAGAGAGGAAAAACTGAGGTGCTAAAGTGGTAATTATTGCTTCCTTGCCTTGCCCACTAACTACCTGCCTGACACTTGAAATCCATAGATTTGTGTCCTGACAATGATTCTTCCCTAGAGGATTCTTGAGGAAATTGTAGCTCACAGAGGTTAAAGCTGCCGCCTAAAGACACACAAGTAGAAAGTGGCAAAGCTGGACGCTGACTCGGGTCACTGTTGCTCTGGAGCCCACGGCTCCAGAGTGGGCTCCACTGACTCTCCCTGCCTCTCCACACCATGTCTAAGGCTGAGCCTAAACCCAGGCCTCCTGCCTTCCAGGGAGAAAAGCTCTAAGACACACCCTGACCCAGCAGAGCAAAAGGAGCAGGGAGGGAACTTGGTTGGGAAAACCCCCTCATTCAGGAAGTCTTCTGAGCGCCGCCAAGCCATCCCAGGGCATCAGGGGAAGATGTAATCAGGGTGACCTCACATGTTTCACGGACTCATTAAAGACCATGTTCTGGGGTAAATGATTGCTTTCCCCCAATCCTGCTGAAAAGAAAATCAATCGCCTCTTTGTAGATTTAGGACGGGATAGCTGGCAATTAGAAAACACTTCCCCAGGCAGGCTCTGGGGAAAGGGGTCTCTTTCCATCTCCCATTCATTCTATCAGTGACACCCCAGCTGAGCCTCCAGGCTTGCAGGAGGCTGGGGATGTCCTGGGCCGTGTCCAGGGATGTGGCTGAGGTCTCATTGGGTGCCCCGGGCTCCTGGTCCCATCTCTGCTGCTGAGGCTTCATCTGGGGGCCTCCACCCTCTCTCCCCATACCTCCACCCCCCATCCGTGCCCCATCAGCTAATGGATTTTTCTCTGTACAGAGAGATTTACTAAACAACGGAACTAGGACGCATTAAGTCTGCGGGTTTGGAGGTTTGTTTTAGAGCAATTCTTGCCCGGAGAACTGGCCGCTGAAATTGAGATGCATTCTTCTCAGAAAATATTGATTTCAACTAGAAGCAAATCCAAGAACTCACTGCTCATTGGATTTAACTGCTGGCAGCTGGAGTTTGGACTGTGGGAGAGGTCACGAAGGGCTCTGCACCTGAGGCCTCGGACATGAGGGTGATGAAGAATATTCAGTTAAGCAAGACCTGAAAACTCACCCCCAAATATACCAAACAGATGCTCACTTTGAGCTTGACAGTTACTCGTGTATATGACCAAAAGAGGAAAATGGACATCGTCCCACATATACTGTGAGCACACCCAGTACACACAATCCCACATGAGTCTGAACTCATACACACAGGCACAGTGACAGACACATGGGCTTTATGCTTTCACCCCAAACTGGACCCCAGAGTTTTTTTCCTCCAGGAAGCTTTGCTCAACTACATCTATCTTTCCTCTCCTTTTCCATCAGAATTTTCAGCAACTCAGAAATGCATGTCCATATATGTCTTCTCTTCCTAGCATTGTTCTGCATTGCTTCTGTTTCTCCCAAAAAGTTCCCAGGGACTGGAACCACATCTATATCTTCAGCATCTCGCACAGCACCTAAGGTCCACAGTGGAAAGAGCTTGGGACCTTTAGAAATGAAATTAGTCAAGCTAAGATCTTGATCCAGTTCAGGAACCTTCTAGTTGTGGGGTCTGGGCAAAAGCTTTTCCTCTCTCGGCCTTGGTTTTCTTATTTCTAAAAAGTAGAGAAATAGGATTAGACTAGATAGATTTGGAGAATTTTCTCAGCTACTTAAAATAGAACAGAGCCATTGTGGTTCTTAGTTCTAGAAAATGACCCCCCGCCACCAAGCTTCTCAATACTTGGCAGAGGTTCTTGGATGGAGTAACCTGAAAGCAACCCTCTCCTCTCAGTCCCTGAGACGAGGGAGCAAAGTTCTGGGGATGCATGGCAATTTAATACAAAGAAGAGAGGCAACAATTTTGATAAGAGATTTGAGCTCTTCAGTAAAGAAAATATAGAGATGGCAATGTCCAGGAGGAAAAAAAAATTCCCCTCCACCCTTCCTGGTTCTTCTGGTTGGTCTAAGAATTAAAATGCCGTAAGACGGATTAATAGGAGAAAGTCAAATTTAATTATGTACATACAGGGAATCCACACATGAGAGATTCCAAAGACAGTCAGGTCAGATGAGGTATATATGTCACCCTAGACTAAGGAAAAGGGCGTAGGGGTCTGGGACTTCAAAGGGAAGGAAGGCAATTCATAGGAAGATGAAAAAGAGTAAACGTTGGTAAACAAATGTTTGCCGCACTATAGAGACGATGGGACACGGAGAGGACTTTGATCAAACATGCCTTGCTAAGTTTCCCCCAGGCTACCACACCTATAGCTCATATTCTTTGTGGATATCTCTGGCGGTAGCTCACTTCCTAGACCAGGCCATTTAGGCAATTAAGGGGGAGGTAAAAGGAAAGACTTCCTGAGTTTTCTGTTTCTTAAAAACAATCAGCCTGAAATAATCCCCATGCCAAAGAGACACATTTGGGTCCTACACCACAATATACCTGCTAGCGTGGCTACACAATCTTTTTAAACTGACGGTATGAAATGCTGGCGAGGATTGGAACTTTCATACACTGCTGATAGGAAAACAAAACGTACAGCCACGTGGAAAGCAATTCGGCAGTTGCTTATAAAGTTAAACAGGCTTACCACATGACCCGGTAATCCTAGTCCTAGGTATTTACCCAAGAAAAAATGAAAACTTACGTTCACACAAAAACCTGCGCTTAATGTTTTAGAGCACCTTTCTTAGTAATTGCCAAAACTGGGAACAATTTGAATATCCTTCAGTGGGTGAATGGATAAACAAAATGTGGTATATCCATATAATGGAACTCAACAATAAAAAAGAATAAACAATTGACACGTGACAATATCATAGATGCACTTGCATTTTGCTAAGTAAAAGAAACCTGACTCAAAAGGCTATATACTGTATGCTTCCATTTATATGACTTTCTAGAAAAGGGAAACTACAAGGATGGATAACACACCAATGATTGCCAAGGGTGGTGGGGAGGAGAGGAGAGCAAACAAGAGAATTTGGGCTGTGACAGAACTATTCTGTGTCAAGATCGTGGTGATGGATACATGACGCTCTGAACTTGTCAAAACCCATAGAACTGTATGCTACAAAGAGAAAACTCTTCTGTGTGTAAACTTAAAAATAACTTTTTAAAATGAAAACAAAAAGCTAAAGGAAATTGCTAACATGACCGCTTTGACATAGCTCTGTTAAAATGGTGACATCAAATTGGCCCCGTCAGACAGATGAATAGATAAAGATGTGGTACATATATACAATGGAATACTACTCAGCCATAAAAAAGAACAAAATAATGCCCTTTGCAGCAACATGGATGCAACTAGAGGTTATCATAGTAAGTGAAGTTAGTCAGAAAGAGAAAGACAAATACCATATGATATCATTTATATGCGGAATCTAAAATATGACACAAATGAACCTATCTGTGAAACAGAAACAGAATCACGACACAGAGAACAGACTGGTGGTTGCCAAGGGGTAGGGAAGTGGGAGAGGGATGGAGTGGGAGGTGGGGATTAGCAGATGTAAGCTTTTATATATAAAATGGATAAACGACAAGATCCTACTCTAAAGCCCAGAGAACTATATTCAATATCCTTTGATAAACCATAATGGAAAAGAATATTTTTAAAAAAGAATGTGTATTTATGTATGACTGAATCACTTTGCTGTACAGCAGAAATTAACACAACATGGTAAATCAACTATACTTCAATTAAAAAAAATTGTTTTTAATTGGCCCCGTCAAACCATTAAGCTTCAGCCCCCCTCTTCCCTTCATCCCTGTGCATCTGGGATAGAGATGGGAAATTTTTCAGGGGAGCAAGAAATGATCAAAGTTTCCTACTCTCCCCTTCAACTTCTTTCATGTCCCCTGTAAGCAGTCCTTGGCAGTCAGGCAGAAGCAGGTGCATCTTTGGGGATGGAGAATCCTTCTGCTGTGGCAGCCCAAGCTTGCTTGGGGCGGCCACAGAGGCAGCAGAAGTGGAGCTGGCTGAGCAGGCCTGGAGGGCAAGGGGACCTCTGGGTTTCCTTCTACTTTGCCCGGCCTGAAATCCAGGGCAGACAGGCAGACAATGGGCCACGGCAGAAGCCCATGTGGAAGGAGAGGAAAAAGGAATCCCCTATAAGCTCCTGTGGTGGAGGAGAAAGAGGAAAAGAAAGAGGTGAGGGAGATGCACGGTGTTGGTGTCCATGCACCAACCTGATCAGCCAGTTCCATCTTTCCACTCACTTGTAGGACCTTAAGCAAATAGCTGGTTGCCAGTTAAAGTGGGTTATGTTTTCCCTTAGCTTCTTCATCTGTAAAGATGGAAAAATAATCGTACCTACCCTTGAAGCTTATTGAGATTATTGAGTTAATATTCACTCATTCACTCAACGGATATTTATTCCTCATCTATTATGTACCTGTCACTGTCTTATGTGCTTAGGATAGAGATTAAAAATTCTTATTTTCATGGGCTTGGCATTGTAGGGAGCAGAGACAGATAGTCACAAAGGGTGACTATGTAATATGGTAGGTGGTGGAAATGCTATGAAGAAAAGAGGCTAGAAATTGACAGGAAGAGCGGTCTCTCCTATGCAGAATGATCAGGGAAGGGAAGACCTGCTGAGGAGGTGGCATTTGAGCAGAGACCTGGAGGAAGTGAGAGAGTGGCGTGGGGAGGGGAACATCCCATGCAGAGGGAAGAGCATGGGCAGAGGCTCTGAGGCAGCAGTGTGCTTGTCAAAAGCCAGGGTGGCTAGAGCGAAGGGAAAAGGGTAATGAGATCTGAGAAGCAGTGAGGGACCAGGTGATGAGGGGCTTGATGACCACTGTGCGTGCTTTATCTTTTATTCAGAGTGAGATGAAAAGACATTGACAGCCTTTGAGGAGTGACATGATCTGACTCGTGTTTTAAAAGGATCTCTCTGGACAGCTTGTAAAAAAAAATAGACGGTAGAGCAGCAGGCATGAAGGTCAGTTGGGAAGTTATTGAGTAACGTAGAGGAGAGATGATGGTAGTTTGAACAAATAGAAACACATATATGATACTCGAGCCAAGCCCGGCACAAGGAAAGTGCTCAGTCAGTGTTACCTATAATTATTATTGCTAGTATCATCAAGTTCATCATCACTGTCAAGAGTAGGGAGTCAGGGAGACCCCAACACAGCCCTTGTCCCTGGAGAGAACGAACAGAAGACCCTGCTGGACCCCATGTGGAGCAGAGCCTCCGGGCAAAGGTTCCCCATTGTCCCTGTGTCTCTCTCTCAATCTGTCCCCTGAGAGAAGTGACAGGGCTTTTTGACACTACATTTGTTTGGGGAAAGAACTAAATGGAGAAAGGCTGGAGGCATAGAGCTCTTGAGGATGGGAAAGCAAATGAGAAGAGCTCAGGCCTAGCAGCACAGGTTGGTCCTGTCACTATCTGATGATCTCATTTCGTCCTCAAAATGTGTCCAGAAGTAGATAGTTTATCTCCAGTCCTCAGATGAGAAAAGCGAGCCCTAGAAAAGCCAATTATCCAGAATTAGTGATAGAAGTGGTGTCTGACGGCAGGGTGGGGTTGTTGGTCTCTCAGACACCCCTGCTCCCCGGGGCGCAGCTCAGCCTCCCCAGGTTGGCTGTGTACATTCTTTGGTGTAGGTCCAAGGGCCCTCTTCAGGACTCAAACCGCAGGTCATGCTGAGAGCTTCTCCATCTTTGGATCTCCAATCCATGGAATCAACCAGCTCTGAAATCACTCTTTCTTCTGCTCCATTGTTTACAAAGGTAAGATTTTTTTCTTTGTCATAGAAAACCGTAGATCACCAAGAAATTTCATCTGTCTTGACTGTTGCTTTTTGCAAACGTAAGACTGATTTGTTCTTACCTGGTAGAATTTTCCAAATGTATCTCAGGGAAAGCCATCTATCTGTGCCAAGCAATTTGACTTCCTAGAACATTGCTGGACTTTCTGTTCTCGCCAAAAAAAAAAAAAAAAGAAAGAAAGAAAGAAAAGAAAACTCATCAAAGCCTTTGTCTCTGTGAAACATCATGTATAACTATGTCAAAAGAAATCCAGTATCCTTGGAGGAAAGGCTAATTCTCAGAGCAGGACAGGAAAAAGTACAAGATAAGCCAGAACATCTTTATACCAGAAACAAGGAAGCTATCAAACATTATCAAAGATTATGGGATTTGTGTCAAAATGACTCAGGAGCCAACTTGAATAGGCTCCCACTGGTCAAAGCTGGTGCAATTTAAGCATCAATAAGGACAGTTCACTATATTAAAACACATAAAAATGTTTAAATTCGTGAGTTTATAATGATACTCAAGAAATAAAATAAACTGTCAGCTCCGGAGGATGCTAAGGAACAAACTCATTCTTTTGAAAACTGGCAAATAAAGGGAAAGAAGCAAACATTTATCCTGCCTTTTCTATACAAATGGTGCCACTTGTAACAAAATACTTAATGAGGAGAAATGTATCTTAATAGAATTGTTCTGGCTGACGAAGAGTGAATAACTGCAGTATCATTTGTAAAAACTGATGGATTAGTCGATGTAGGCAAGGGTCATGGGAAGCCACGTGACCAAAAGGCAACTAGATATTGACACCTCTTGTTGGAAGAACACAAACACCAAAATAAATCAAGCCTTAACCTGATCAAGCCTCCAGACCTACCTAACTGCCAGTTGACAGGTAATTTAAGGACAGAGGAACACACCAAATGGCACCATAGTATTCAGCAAAATCAGATTGTGGAAAAATCTACAGGACAAAGGACACAGTTTCTTTGAAACATAAATTTCAGGAGAGGGAAAAAAAAGATTGGATGCAGAAACTATAGATTAAAGGATACTTAAGAGACTTATCCATTGACCAAAATACACAGACTTTACTGGAACCTGACAAAAATAAGTAAAGTGAAAAAAAAAAAAAGTTTATGAGAAATCAAGGAAATTTCAATACTGATTAGGTTTTTAATGAAATTAAGGAATTAACATTTGCTTTGGGGGTATGCACCAATTAGCTATTGCTGAGTAACAAACCACCCCGAAATTTAGTGGCTTAAGTCAACAACTGTTTTGTGTGTTCATGATTTTGTGAGTCACCAGTTTGGGCAGGTATCAGCTGGGACGGCTCAGATCTGTCCCACCCAATGTGGTCGGATCACTCCTATGTATGGACTCAACGGAACAAGCTCTGCCTCTCTCTTTCTCTCACTCCAGGTGGCCTCTCATTTTCAGGGGGCTGGGCTGTGGGCCTTTTCATATGGTGGCAGAAGCATTGGCAGCAACAGCAAGAAAGGGAAGGCTCCCATGGGCAAGTGCTTTCTGGGCTTCTGCCTTGCACCATGTTTGTCATTGTCCCATTGGCCAAAGAAAGTCCCATTGTCAAGCCCAGAGTCAGTGTAGGGGGAGAATTCCCAAAGGCATAAACACTGAGAGCTGTGGTTCATTGGCGCTCATGCTGTAACCAGTCTGAGAGTGGTCGTATAGGTATGGTTTTAAAAGAGCGTTTATCATCTAGAAATAAATATTAAATATATTTATATGTGTATAAATATATCTTTAATATGGCATATTACAATATCTCCATATAAAATGATATGCTTCAGGACTTCCCTGGTGGCAAAGTGGTTAAGAATCCGCCTGCCAATGCAGGGGACACGGGTTCGAGCCCTGGTCCGGGAAGATCCCACATGCCGCGGAGCAACTAAGCCCATGCGCCACAACTACTGAACCTGTGCTGGAGCCTGTGAGCCACAACTACTGAGCCCACGCACCACAACTACTGAAGCCTGCATGCCTAGAGCCCATGCTCCGCAACAAGAGAAGCCACCATAACGAGAAGCCCACACACTGCAACAAAGAGTAGCCCCCGCTCACCGCAACTAGAGAAAGCCCGCACACAGCAATGAAGACTCAACGCAGGCAAAAATAAAATATAAATAAATAAATAAATTTATTAAGCAAATGATACACTTCAAAGTAATCGGGGATGGGGCAGAGGGAGTGGGTCAGTGTAGAGATGAAATAAGCTTGGCCATGAGTTTATTGGTTTATTGAAGCTGATTGATGAGTATATGATGGGCTATTGTATTATTATTGTCTCTTGTATATGGCTGAAATTTTTGATGATATCAAATTCTCTTTTAAATGACTGTTCAACTCCCAATGCTAGGAGGACCCAAGGGAGACAAAGGCACCCTCATTTTTGTAGCTTCTTCCAAATATCATGTCTTGCTTCCCAAGGTAATGAGGAGTGAGGCAGCACCAGGGGAGCTTTTCTACACCCTCTGCTTCCTTCCCCTCTCTGGAGAGTCACGTGAGACTGCACAGCTTGCAAAAGCAACATGGTGAGTGAACAACTCGGTCAGCCCAGGCGTACACTATACCTATGATTTTATTTATTAGCATTCACTTTTTTTCCCAGGTTATTTTGGTACTTAGGACATGGACCTATTGTGGATGACAAATTGCAAACCACTGCAATTATTAACCAAAAGAAGAATGAGAGAATGAGGACTCAGGAGCCATAAGGAGAGTGGGGGTTAGAGGCAGGGGTCTCTACTAACAGGAAGTTAATAGGGGAGGGGAAGAGGAAAGGAGATGAGCCCCATCCAACTGGGATCAACCAACATTCACCGCATACGTAATGGATACTCAACATTTGTCTGGATGGAAAAAGGAAAAAATGTTCAATTGGATGCTATTCAGCCCTTAAAGTGTTCACCATCATTTATTCACTCCAAACACGTATTGGGTGCCTACTGCATGCCAGCCTCTATTTGATGCTAGATGAGAATAAAAAGATGATTTAAGATACTTTTCCAATCGGTATTAATGAGGACGATTCCAGTTGTAATAATACTTTACAATTCAAGTCAGCTTCAGTAGAAAAGAGAACTTATTGGCTCATGTAACTAGAAAGTCTAGGGGTGGCTTCAGGCACATCCAAGTGCTCCAACGATGTTGCCAGGAACCTGTCTCTCTCCATCTCTTGGATCCGCTTCCTTCTGCATGGACATCATTCCCAGACAGACTTTCCCACCAGCAGCAACAAGTTTACATCCTACCACGTTGGCAGCAAAAGTCCTGGGATTGGGTCTCCCTGGAACAGATTGGCCCAGTGCCCATTCCTGGTCAGGGAGAAGGAATGTTCAGATGGGCCAGGCCTAGACTGTGGGTCTCGCTCTGTGACTGGGGAAGAGGCCGGACCTACTTAGCAACACAGACAGAGAGAGGAGAAAGTTCCCCAAAGGATATTCACAGTGTGGCCAACTGGAGGAAGAAGAGAGGGTGGAGGATGGCCTAGCAAAGCAATCGATATTCTCCAGGGCCTTAGAGTCATTCATCCACTCACTCCTTCACTCGATAAATCTTCACTGAGTGCATGTTGTGTTCCAGACTCTATTCTAGGTGCTGGAGATACAACTTTGACCAAGACAAAGTCACTGCGATTGTGTTCTAGAAGTGAAGACAGAAAACAAAGATGTCAACAATACATTTTTATTTCAATTCAGATCCTGATTTCCCACGAAGCGAATAACAATGGAGACGCTTCATGAGGGACCAGCGGGGAAGGCTCACTGCGAGGGTTTGTTAAAGCTGAGGCGTGGAGGCTGAAAGGAGCCTTGAGCATCCCATGTGCATGTCGGGCGAGTAGACAGACTCCCTACCCTGCAGTACAGCAAGTGCTCTGTAAAATACAGACACAATCCCTCCCTTGGGACATCAGGAAGGAAGCTACTAAGTCCTCTGGAGGGACTTGGGGGAGGGCAAGCACAGGGAGGGGTTAGAGCGCTTTGCACAGAATTTAAACCAAGTCTTGTATGAGTAGATACAAGGTAGCACACGAAAGAGAGAAAGAGAATTAGAGGCAAGGGGATCAGGGACGTTTGAGGAAGAGTGAAGCTCCGTCTAGTGGACACCCTGGAGTGACAAGAGGGGAGAGGCTGGGCTCACCTGTTGCGACGGTTAACAAGGCTTTGATTGCCCCATCCACAGGTAATGAGTCTGAGGGATACAGAGGTCAGATCCAAGCTTGAGTTCCTTGTGTAGCCAAACAAGACTCTACACCTTGAGAGAAATCTGAAGGGCTTCATAGAGGAGGGGACTTTTCAGCTGTCTTTTGAATGAATGAATCTCCCTCCTCTTTATCCCCCAACAACTACCACATCTTTATGAAACAAGATAGAGGGCGAGCGGAAGCACCAAGCAGAATAAGTCATGACCTCTGACCTCAGATTGCTGGCTGTGGAGTTGGCCAACGGACCACAGGTGAGACTCACCTTGACTCTGCACTGGAAGGAGGCTTGAATATGATCTAGCGCACCCCATAATTTTCTAACTGGGGCACTGAGGTTCTGAGACAACAGGTGCCTTGAACAAGGTCACACAGAACTGAGACCAGACTCACAGCCGCTCCCCCTGCTTCTGCGCAAATGAGGGTTTTACTCCTGGGACCCTCCACCTTGAGGTCCTGTTTCTACCCCAGGACCCCCTTTGCAAGTCCAGGTTGTTTCTAACATGTGAAGAAGGTGTGGAAACTCCCCAGCCTTTCCTTTCCCAAGTCCAGTTCCTCCAACTTGACCCTGATGTCTCAGGGTCAGACTCTTCCCTTCCACTTCCAGTGTGTCAGTCAGCCTCACAGTGCAGTGCCATGGTTGGGACTCCAGGTGCCCACAGAGAGGACAGGATCATCACCGCCTTTACCCTGAGCAGCGCAGCATCTCAACCGAGGGCCCCGTTCGGAGAAGCAGCGGTTGACCACAGCTCTCCCAGAGTCATTTGTGGCAGCCAGAGATTCCTCCAGGAAGCCCTCTAGGGAGACTACTGGTGGACTGCATGGGGCTGGCAGTGGGCAGGGGACTTAGGAGTGGGCTGGGGGAGGGAAGCTGCGATGGCCAGAGACGTGAACCTGGGCCCTTCCCTCCCTCAGCCCTGACCACCGTGCCTACCTCTGCCCTTTCTCAAGTGGTTGCTTCGAGAAATGCATGGAATCAGCGGAGCACTCTGCAAGGAGCCAGGAGGCCGCAGCCCAGGCTGCTCTGATGCAGCTCACCACAGAACCTTGGGCCACTTGGTCTGCTTCTCTGGGCCTCCCTTCCCTCATCTTGAAACGGGATGCCTACATGTTTACACATGTGCATTTCTCTTAGGCAGTGCTGACAACGATGCTGGTTGCTGAAGGCCACCCCAAAACTTCCCAAAGGCCGTCAGTTATCATGGTCTGTCCATTATCGGGAGATGGAACCTCTGTCCTTAATTTAAAATGGTTGGAACTAGGATTTGGGACTGTGACCTCCCAGCCGGAGAGATGCTCCAGGGCCCTCCCAGAGGCAGTAGGAAGGAGGAGGGCCAGATCAAGTACAGACCCCCAGTTAATCTGAATTTCAGGTAAACAATAAATACATTGTTTAGAATAAGTATATCTCAAATCCTACATGGGACATACTTATGCCAAAAACATTTATTTGTTATTGATCTAAAATTTAAATTAACTGGCCATCCTGTATTTTTATCTGCTTAATCAGAGCCAGGTCCAGGTGATGGAGGAGGGGTTGCAAGACACCAGTGTTGGGGGACTTCCCTGGTGGTCCAGTGGTTAAGACTCTGCATTTCCACTGCAGGGGGTGTGGGTTCGATCCCTGGTCGGGGAACTAAGATCCCACATGCCACAGGCATGGCCAAAAAATTTTAAAAATTTTTTTAAAAAAAGGGCTTCCTTGGTGGCGCAGTGGTTGAGAGTCTGCCTGCCGATGCAGGGGACGCGGGTTCGTGCCCCGGTCCAGGAAGATCCCACGTGCCGCGGAGCGGCTGAGTCCGTGAGCCATAGCCGCTGAGCCTGCGCGTCCGGAGCCTGTGCTCCACAATGGGAGAGGCCACAACAGTGAGAGGCCCGCGTACTGCAAAAAATAAATAAATAAATAAATAAAATAAAATAAGACACCAGTCTTGAGCACCTGACTGCACACCCCCATCTTCCCACCCCTCCCCCCTCAGTCCTCTTCTTGCCTCCACGTGGTCCTCACTGCCATGGGGCTGGGAGCAGGGAAGGAGAAGTGGGGAACCCCCAGAGCAATGGCAGGGGTGGGAAAGTGTGGGGAAATAAGGCAGAGAGGCAGACAGAAAGACAGGACCTTTCAGGAGGCCACCTGCCCCTGCAGAAGTGGGCAGGTGGAGGTGGACGGAGGGGGCCACAGAGCACCAAGTTAAGGCAGCGGGCCCTGTGTGCCGGCGTCTGAGATGGCAAAGCTTCTTAGAGGTAAATTATCCCCCCTTCAAAGCAGCCCGAACCCCAGCAGAGAGAGAGAGAGAACAAAAGCCGATTACTGCTGACAAGCTGGGGTTTTTTTTTAAGCCCTTCTAGTTCTCACTCTCTTAATGATCCAGCCCTGCCATCAGTCGGTGTGGCCTCGGAGGGGTGCGCAGGATGCACAAACACCCACGATAATCGCCTTGTTTTATTCCGTCTGAGGATGAGTGCCGTGGCTGAGAGGGCAGCAGACTCCAAACTGAGCCCTGGATCCCGAGAGATGTTGCCGGGCAAATGTGTCTCCCCATCTCTGCCCCCGGACCTGCAGATCTCATTCTGTCTCCTTTCAGGATCCCCGCACCCCCATCCACACACCCACCCTGGCCCCTGGGCTTCCCTCCCATGCCCCACATAGGCCCAGTTCTCAGTGACCTCGGCATCTTCAGCAACCAGCTCCCCAGGCCTGGTGTTTAATCCTGCCCCACCCAGGGACTGTCTTCCAAAACAAGCCCTGTCAGGTTTCTCAGGGGCCTTCCCCACACAGAGACTTTCATGACTTCTGTTCAGGGCTGGGAGGGACCTCAACTGTGAGCCTGCACCCCAGGCAAGGATCCCCGTGCCCTGCCCAGCCCTCAGGACGCTCTCATCTGGAGGGAAGAGTGACAAGGGCACGGCCCATCCCACTCCTGCAACCTGGAAAGGGCTTCATGGAGGCCGAGGGGAGAGCCAGGAAAGAGGGGAACCAAGGGGACTTAAGCTTCAGTGTGTAGGTGGTATGGGGGGATGCTGGGGGTCAGAGATTAGTTCGCAGCAGAGATTAGCCTGTTCTTTCCCTGTTGCAATTAAACGTTCCCCTGGTACCTTGACCCATCAATCCTATTTCTGTGCCCCTGGGGCCTCCCAGAGCAACTCCAGGGTCTTTTTAATAGGTGAAGACACGGCTGAAACTTCCTAGTCTTTTCTTCCTCAAGTCTGTTTCCTCCAACTTCGCCCCAGATGGCTCAAGGTTCAGACTTTACACCACCCACCTCCAGTTTGTCAAAGTCCATCTCAAAGGGCCGTGCTTAGGACTAGACACGAGGTTCCAGCACAAAATAGATTTTCACCTCCCTTACTCTGAGCATCATACCTCTGTTAATGCTGCCCAAGATTTTACTAATTTCTAGCCAAAGCGTAGATTGAGCCCCAGACACTACCCAGTCACAGTGAGGGAAGAAAACTCCCCAGAAGTCAGATACTTGAGGAACACTCGAGCAGGAGGAGAAACTCCAAAGCTCCGAGTTTGACTTTGACAAATACTCCATTTTTAAAATTTCTGTTTCATTTTTGCTTCTACTCTCTGACACCCAGAGCCCCCCACACTCACCCTCTCCCAGCTTTCTTTTTTTTTTTTTTCAGGCTCTCTTTTCCACCTCTTCTCATCCCAGCATCAAACAACCACATGACCTTGGGCAGGTCACTTTGCCTCTCCGAAGCTTTCATTCCCCATCTGAAAATGGCAGTAATAATCACTGGGTGGCTTACATTCCAGAGCCGGCGTGATGACTCCACTGACATCATTAATGGATGAGAGAGTACTTTGCAAAGTACTCAACACTCTGCAAACGAAAGGCATTATTTATTTATTTATCCATTTATTTATTAATCTTGCACATGATCCTGGGCTGATTCCACAAAGGGAGAGAAATAAGCAGAGCTCAGAGCCCAGAGCTTGAACCCTGCAATGTCAGAGCCAGAGGGGCCTTAGGGAACAGAGAGCACAACCCCTTTTACAGATGGAGAAACTGAGGCTTCTCTAAGACAAATAGCTAATGTGTGTTGTTTCTAAGCATTGGGGGGCATTCACTTATTCAATCCTCCAAAATCCTCTGAAGCAGGTACTATCATGACCCCCTTTAAAAGATGAGTAAACTGAGGCACAGAGAAGTAGCATAATTTGTTCCAGGTTGTGCAGCTATCGGGAGCAAAATCAGAATTCCAGTCTGGACGGGCTTGCTCCAGAATGCGTGTCCTTCATCACCTAGCAAGGTCACCCAGTGTGTTGGGAGCAGAGGCTGCAGGGCAGGCTGCTTCCATTCCAGGCTGTCCCCGCACTGACTGATGGACTGGCCACCGCACATTGATGGGGCCCGGAGAGCAGCTCGGAGTGGCCTCATCCCGTGATACCCACCATCACCTTGGATTCCCAGGGATTTAGGATTTATGGCTCTGGGTCAGAAAGGGGAGGCTTGGGGGAAAGGGAAGATTTGAGGCAAGGGTATAAGGCACAGCAAGAGAATAAGGGCCTTCTAGAAACAGATAAGCAAGAGAGTAGAAAACAGGCTCCCCAGAAGACAGGGGCAGAGGAGGGGCACCCAAGAGGATGGTGGCAGGTGGGTGACAAGGACAGAGGTGGAGCTGCACTATGTCAGCCCTCGGGTGTTCATGCGATACCTGCTCGTCTTGCTGCCTGTCTCAGGCAGGAGAGGAATGGTGGGAGGAGGGATTAAAAGTCATCCTTTCCCTCGGAAACTCCACGCTACTCCCGGATACCTGAGAGGTGACAGCCCCAGTGCTCAGACATACATGGGTCCCCAGGCACATATCCTGGGCCCAGCATCTCGTGTTCTAGAAAGTGCCCCAAAGCAGACTAGAAATAGTGCTCAAGGACTCAAAGTCAAGAGCCCTGGGTTGCGGCCTTGGCTCTGAACCTGTGACACTGGGCAAATCGTTTGAACTTTATTGGCCACCATCTTCCCATCTGTAAAATGGAGATGATAAATCCTACCTCTCTCATCAGGTTGTCCTAGGACATGAGCTTCTGGCTCTGAAGGAGCTTGGTGATGTAGGAAGTGCCATCAGGATGCTGCCTAGGGGAGCGAGAGGACACTGATGATGCTCTAGGAAAGGGGAGGCAAGGGGCAGTGGTCGTGTGTTTGAGCTGACCCTTGGGACAAGCACCTCAGACTTTGGAGCCCACTGCTCCCTCCACTGCATCGATGGCCCTGCTCCCTACATGAGCTCGCTGCTGAAAATGTTATGACTGGGCTGCCTTACTAGACGGAGAGCACCCAGACCCAGCGAGACACAATCCCTGGTCATGGTCCATCCTGAGCCCGGGCCTTGGGCAGAGCACTGACACGCAGGAGCACAGAGATGGCTCAAGGTGGCACAGGAACAGAAGCCCTCAAGACCCAGATGAAGAAAGTGTAGGTGTTTCTGCTGAAGAAGAGATGACGCGGGGCACACGAATCCTCTTCCCCATCCAGGGCTCCTCCCACTGCCCCCACTCCCCACTCTCTGCGGTCCAAGCCCCCAGCGGCCTGCCCATCTGTCCCTCATCAGCTCCACACTGGGCTGGGTAATTCAGACCAGCAGCAAGCTATGAGGCCAGATGTGTAACCAGGGCCCTTAAGGAAAGGTCAAGGACACATCTCAGCCCCAAGGCCCCCCCAATGCCTTTAAACTGATCTGGGGGCTTCTCTTGCAATGCAGGTCATTTTGGGGTGATGGATAGATCCAGTGACCTCTCTGCTCCCAGGTCTTTAATAGTTCTCCATCGCCTGCTGAAAAGAGCCAAAACCTCTCTCCAAACAACCCTACTCTTCTTCCCAAGCTCACCCTCACCGTCTTATATCTCCCCGTTCATTTCTTCTTCTCAAAGTCCCTTCTCTCCAACTTGTCTTATTGAAATCATACCCATCTTCCAACACCCTTTGGCATTAGAAAGATCAGAGTCTGAATCCCAGCCCTGTGACTTAATAACAGCATCACCCGGACTAGCGGTGTACCCTCCACAGGCTTCAGTGTCTGCATCTGTGAAATGGGGATGAGTGAACGTTAAAAGTGTGGTTTAAAATAGGCCTTCTCAGACTCGGATGTGCAAGCTCACCAGGGGATCATGTTACCCAGCAGACTCTGATTCAGCAGTTCCGGGGTGGGGCCTGAGTGTCTGCATTTCTAGCAAGCTCCCTGTGATGCTGGCACCACTGGCATACTTGGAGTGACTTGGGTTTGAACGCCTCACCTAAAGCCTAGCAAATAGCATTGGCTTCCTGGCAATGGGGGATAGAGGAGTGCAGCTAGATGGATGTGGGACCCAGGATACCCATGGGGTCTTCAAGGTGTCACCTCTGTTCCACACCTCCTGACACTTTTTAAATGTACATGAATAGCAGTGGAGAGCAGTTCCACAACCCCAGGCTTTTTATACAAATCAAGTTACCAAGAACCTCAGCGATGGCCTCAAAGGGACCTCCTCCCCAACAAATATTAGCTCTGGGGATAAAAGAGACAAGATGATGGATCCTGAAAGGGCAGCCTGAGAAAGCAGAGGGGAGGGGGGCACTCCCACTTTGCCTTGGCATTAGAGAAGAGGAGCTGGGGGCAGCTCTGAGAACGGTGCCCCCAAGCTTGCCCATCTGTATCACGCAAGCTGCCCTGTGGCCCGCGTGAAGAGGGATCCTGGTATCTAGCCCTGCCTCGTGTGCCAGCCGCCAGCCCCCGTGGGACCTGGGCTCAGGCACCTCCCATCTCAGGGCCCCAGTTTCCTCACAGTGACACTGGAGGGGGATTCAATGGTTTCCGCTTCCTTCTCTGGGGCTGTAATCAAGTCGTGAGGGTGGAGACAGGAAAGGGGGAGGGCGCGGGGGAGGAGGAACTAAAACCCAAGGAGAACAATTCCCACTGTAAACTAAATGGAGTTACTCTGTCAGGAAACAGCGTACTCAGTACCATAAAAATTAGAGTAATTTACTATGAAGTGCCATCCTGTTTTACTTTGTGTTATTCCCCCATCAGACCACAGAGGAGCCAGGCTCACTCAAGAACATCGACAGCGCAGGCCGGAGCCGAGCAACAAAGGAGATGGTGTCCCTCCCTCAGCACCAGCTTGGGGCGAATCAACCCTACCTGCCTCCAGGGAAACAAGGCAGGACCCAGTGGGCCACGTGGCAGCCACTGGCTCCCTCTGTCGGGGGAAGCTGGACTCGGCTTAGCCCAGGAAGGATGAACCTTAGTGTTCTCATTTCATCTGTAAAATGGGGATAATTCCCCTCCGCTCATAGGGTAGTGGGGGGATTAAATGAGATCATCTCTGTCAAGTGTCAGATCCTCTTAGGAGCTCAGCATCACCTAATTCAGGGCCAGTTCCTCTGCGAGGAAGCTGCATTCCCTTCCCACACTCCGCCTCTACGCCCCGCCCTCCACCCACCACTGTCTGCGCTGCTTCAGCGCGAAGCCCAACAACGACAGCAGTGATAACAGTGAGCACTGCTGGGCTCTCCGTAGGCATGTGTCTCACTTAAGCCTCACAGCGGTCCTCACCGGTGTGTATCCTATGAAGAAGCAGAGACGTTGAGACACCTGTCCCAGATCACACAGCAGCAAGGCTGGGGTTCGGCCCGCCTATGGACCGAGGCCTGCCTGGCTCCAAAGCTTGTGCTCTTAACTGCTTCCTTAAACTTCCTCTGCTGTCATGGAGATAACACTGCCCAGAGCTCCAGATCCTAGCTTCAGCTCTGCTTCTGGTAGACCTATGACTTGTGCAAATTACCCTCCTCCCAAGCCACAGTTTTCCCATCTGTAACGAGGGGGAGATCTCTCAGGGCCCTCTGACTCTGATGTTCTCTGATTCTAACGAGTTGGAGTAAAGGGGAGGTTTGGTTCTCTACCCAAAAGGTGATGACTATGTCAGGGGGACACCCACCCAGTGGCCTCATTACCTCACCTGATGACAGGCTGGCACATCGCCGCTCCCGTCCTTAGCTGCTTGGCCACGGCCCCATGACAGCAACAAGTCCCCACATAACAGCAGCAGGACGGGAATCTCTGATCTAGCTCTGGATGTAAATCTCTCCACACATGCTTGCTCTCTCTCTCTCTCTTTCCCACTTGCTTCTGCTCCCCAGGGCTTCCGTGATCAAAGTGCCTTTACCGCAAGTCTCCCAGGGCTGGCACTGCCTGGGAGGAGGGGAGGAGACGGTCTGACAGCCTCCAGCTGTCTGGAGAGAGAGATCCCAGGGAGGCCTCCCAGATGCTGCCTGCCAGCTCGGGCCCTGACTGGAGAAGGCTGGGCAGACCGGGTATCAGCAAGAAGGAGGTGCCAGTAGGAGGGAACAACAGCAGGTGGGGACAGGGGGTGCTGGGGTCCTTTAAAATGAAGACCATCACCCCCGCCCCTCCCAGCTGACCTCTGATGTTAAACCAGAAAATGACTCCGGTGTTGTCCCAAAGAAGCATCTCAGTCTGGCTGTGAGATGCAGAAAGGGGAGGGCTCCATCCTGCCCGCACTGTTACCAACCTCGCTGACCCCGCTTTTTCATTAATCCAACTGGGTCAGTAGAACCTAGCTACCTCCTTGACTGGCTGTGACGATGACAAGGCACATGAAAAGAACTTAACGTCTGTGAAGAGCAGGGATGCAACCGGTAGCCATCCCCATCCTTTCCTTTCCTTACTGTCCCGTCGTTGAGGCTCAAAGCTCCTAATCTCTAAAAGGGGGTAACAAGGTCCACCCCCATGCCCCTCCCTCCTGGACCTCTACGTTTGGTCCATCTCAGGATTTACTGTTGGTGGTGTCCATCCTCTCAGGGCCACCACTGAGAGCAGCCAGAGAGAGAGAACTGGCTAGCGTCATCCTTCTCAGACACCAAGCCTTATGACTGCACAGGGATCAAGCCGGTCAGGGCCTTTTTCTCCTGGCTAAGTGGTTGTTGGCCCATTGGCCAGAGAAGAGAGGAATTCCAGCCAGGAGAAAGAGCCATAGATCTCCTGCCATCTCCCTCACGGTGGCTACAGCAGTAGCTGCTCAGATCCGTGGGGAGGGCCCACTCCCGGCAGAGAAGCAGGCCCATATATCTCCATCAGAGACTCCCATTCAAAGGCAGCACCGTAAATCCCAGGGCGGGAGCGAGCAAACAAGCGAGCCTACTCCTCCTTGGCAAGCATCTTTCCTCCCGGGGCCCAGCTGCTCTGCATGCTGCGGGCACCAGAGCCTGCACGGAGCGTAATCTGCGGTTCTGCATCTGATCCATCGGCAGCCCCAGGAGAGGAGCCTCCCTCCCTCTCCTTGCTGGCTCAAACAACCGCCTCTTTCTCACCTCCCACTGAAGCTGGGAGTTTAATTCTCCCCCTGGACCAGGATGTCTCTCACTTCTTGGAATGGTTCTGTGGCTGCCTGCCTGCCTGCATTCTCCAGCTCAACAACCCTTCCCAGCCCAGGAGAGGAAGGAGGGAAGAGTGGCGCGGGGCTGGGGGGGACGCGGGAGGGAAGAAGGGAAGCCCCAACAGGGAGAGGCGAGCAGGACTGGAAGCCCAGAGTCAGATTCCTCGGCCGGCAGGCTGCTTGCGCCTAGATTTTCCCATCTGTACAATGGGTTTCCATTCATTTTTTTCAACAAATATTTACATGCCAGACCTTGTTCTGAATGCTCTACCTAGCCATCATGAAGACAAGACCCTGCCCTGAGCAAGCTTGCCTTCTGGTGAAGGAGACCAGGAATGCCAAGGTAAACACATGGAGAAACTGGACTGTTTCAGATAATAATGGCTCTGAAGAAAATTGAAAGGGTGCTAAAAGAGAGAGCGATTGGGGTGAGGACACAACTGAAGCAAAGGGTCTGGGGGAAGTCTGAGGAAGTGGCCTTGGAGCCGAGGTCTCAGTGATAAGGAGGAGAAGTCAAGTAAGGACATGAAGGAAAAGCATGCCAGGCAGGGGGAACAGCAGTGCAAGGTCCTGAGGTGGGAAGCAGCTTAGCATGTCAGGCAGAAAGCAAGCCAGTCTGGTGTCACTGGGATGTGGGGTTGGGGCAGTAGGAAATGCAGTTAGAGAAGGTGGCAGAAGACCACACAGGGCTTTGCAGGCTGTAGACTGTGGGGTAAAGCGTGTGGATCTTACCATGGGGAGGTTCTGAGCTGGGGAGGGCCGTGATCTAATTACATCTGGTACAGATCCATCGAGCTGCTTTGCAGAGAATAAGTTGAGGGGGATGGGAGTGGAAGCACTTGGTGTGGAAGGAGGCTCCATAATAGGTATGAATATTTGATCCAAATGAGCTTAGAAAGGAGATGGGTAGAATGTAGCTTTGAAAAGGCAGATTCAGCAAAGATAAGCCAATAGCCACCGCCACTCCAACCCTGCCAGGAAGGAGCTAGACAACCTTCTCATGGTTCGTTTACAATTCAACAAACATTTGTCAAGCACCTTCTGTATACCACGCAGTGGGGAATCAGACCTAAGATGGTATCCCTGTCCTCAAGGAGGTCCCAAGCTAGTGGGGGAGACAGGCGATGAGACAAATGACTCCAGGCACAGACAGCCTATGGGCAGCCCTACCCAGAGAAATCAGGGAGGGCTTCCCAGGGGAGGTGACTTAGCCAGGATTTATAGGAGGAGGAGGGTAGGACAGGCAACAGCACATATAGGGGAACCCCAGACACAGTTAGACCCAAGGCCTGGCCTCGAGTCCATTCTGCCAGGCACTTTCAATCACCAGCCAACATGGAGAGGCCCACGCGAAGAGGAACTGAGGGCCCCAGGTGACCACCAGCATCACCTGCCAGACAGATTCTAGCCTCCGGCCTTCAAGCTTTCCAGCTGAGGCCCTAGACGTCATGGAGCAGAGAAAAGCCATCCCCGCTGTGCCCTGACCCAACTACTGATCCCCAGAATCTATGACATAATAAATGGGTGTTCTACACCACTACACTTTGGCATAATTTGTTACACAGGCAAGAGTAACTAGAACAGCTCCCCATTGTCTGCCGTTATTCTGAAGTCCAAGTTCTTTACAATGACTTGCCAGGACCTCCAAGACCGGCCCTGCCTACTTCCGGGCTCAGGTCTTTCCCCTTCTCCTCCCACGGCGTCTGCATCTGAAACACCTTGAGCTCTGGAACATGGCATGCCCCCATGTCTCACATGTGCTCTCCCTTTGGCCCAGTGCCCTGGTTCCTCCTCAACAACCCTAACTCCACCTCCAAGTCTTACCTGGAGCCCACTTCCTGCGGGAGCCCTTTCCCGACACCCGCAACATGCTCTCAGGGTACCATCCACCCCCAGCACCCTCGTTATCACTCACTCCTTGGTGGGTACCTATCCTCATGCTGTTTCCCTCCCCCAACTAGGAGCTCTGGAAGGGTGACAGCTTTGTACCTTTCACTGTTTTGTCCCCAGCATAACACCTAGTATACACTTGTTGAAGAAATGCACCACTGAGTGTGAGAATAAGTTCTTCCTCACTGGGTGTGACCAAGCACACACCAGGCATTTCCTGAGCTCCTCCTATGTGCCCAGCACTGCTGGGCACAGAGAACACCCATCGGCTTCTAACACACGGTAAGTCTGGAGAGGACTGTCAACAAAGGAAGAAGCCAGTAGTAGGAAAAGTCAGAAGGACAGCTCCCACCCAGGGAGACTTCCTGGAGGAAGTGGCATTGCAGCTGGGCCCTGAAGGATGGACAGGATTCCAACAGGTGGACACAGAGGGAAAAGGGGCAGTTGGAGAGACAAAAGGAACTGCCTAGATAAAGTCTAAGGCAGTCCTGCCTAACAGACTGGTCCAGAGACCACACATTGAGTAGCACCAGTTTCAGAGGCGAGACCAGGACCCGGAAATAGCTCAGCGCCAGGGCGTCTAGATGAGGAAAAGTTGACTTCACAGGGGAGAAGCCAACCTGTGTGCCAGCATCTAGTCCCTGAGAGAAGCAGATCACAGCTGTTTGGAGCAGGGTATAAGGAGCAGCATGGGGGCTGGAGCTGGAGTCTAAGAGACAGAATAGCCAGACAGAGCTCCCTTCCCAGAGGCCAAAGAGCCCCAGACAAGACAGTGCTACCCTCCGTGTGCCTTTGCAGGTAACCAGGTCTCTAGTGGCCCAGGTGACCCCCATCACTCCCAGGCTGGTGCAGTGGCTCCCGCCCCTTTGAGATTCTGTTAGAGCTGTGGACCCTCCCTCTGAAACAACCGTGTGCACACACACTGACACACTGATCTGTAATTTCCAAAGCTCCCAGAATCATACCCCAGTTAAGTACTAAAGCACTAAGCAGCCCCTTGGGCAATGTGTGGGATCCCCCTAATCCAGGGTCACTAAATCAGGTGGGGCAGGTGGCGAGGCACCAAAAGAAAGGTCTGCAAGCTCGTGGGGCAGCAGAGGAAGGGGAGATTTTTCAGGGTTTGCCTGAAGGCAGAGCGGAAGCCCAGTGGGAGGAGTTAAGGCTCCCTGGAGATTCAAGCTGCCGGGAGGAGCAGAGGGACCAGTAAGGCTGAGGCAGGCCTGAGGAGGGCAGGCACGGGGTCCCCAAGAGAGCTCTGGGTGCCTGGCAGAGGAGGAGAGCCCAGGTGCCTCTTGCCTCAGTTTCCCCATTTGTGAAATGGGAAGATGCTCCTCCCGCCCTTGCCTTCCCCGCTGTGGAGCCTAGAGAGGAGGGCTGAGATGAAGCCCAACAGGCACCTTGGACCCCAGGAAGGGGAGCACTGGCTTAATGCAACGATCATGTTCATGTAACGAGTTGACTGTACTGCACAGGCAGCGGGGCTCAGCGAAGCATCCAGCCTTCCAGGGAGAGAGAGAGCTGGCGAGAGCGATAGTGCTGGCAAAGGAGGCGAGGGAGCGTCGGGAGGGTTTTACCGAGATAGGAGGGGAGAAAGCGGCGGCTAATATGGGTGGGGGGCGGGGGGTGAGCAGAGCTGCTCCTGATGCCTCGATAGGGCCTTTGAGCTTGAAATCGGGCCTTCCTCGGGGAGAGACCTATAGGACTGTGAAAAGCAGAGGGAGTAAGCTAAGACAAGGAGATAACTGGCGAATTGGGCATCTCTAACTGGTCCCCGCCCCTCTGAGGACCTCGGGAGTGGGGATTTGGGGGAGGTGAGAGACCGCAGCTGGAAATCAGACAGACCCAGCCCACCTCCCTCTTGCTTACCCCATGACGTCACTCAGCCCCTTAGCCCCTCTGAATCCCAGAGAAACGAGGGCACCCGAGGGGGTGCTTGGGACATGCTGGCACCCACCTATTCCCGGCCACGTGGCTCTCTGCCCTCCTACAGATGAGCGCACAGGTCAGAGGCTGTATGCAACCCTACCAGGGTATAGAGGAGGAAACCGAGGCATTGAGAGGACAAAAAGACCAGCTGATTCCAGAGCTCGTGTTCCCAGCTGCTAGTTACTCTCGGGTCCAGTGTGGATCATTGGGGCCAGAAGAGCAAAACTGGATTGTTGAGCCGTGAGGAGGGGTTCCTCCTCACAGGCAGAGGCAGATCCAGGCTCCTGGAGTAAGCAGTCATTGTAGGGGTGCAGAGGGCATCACAGACAGCAAATGGGGCCGGGGCTAAGCTAGGCTAAGAGTACACACAGGCTATTACCCATTTAAAACAGTTGTAACTTATTGGGAACCTACTGCGTGCCAGGCATTTGACGGATGAGAGGTAGCCCACTGAATCCACACATCTCTATGAAAAAGACTCATTATCCCTTTGTGGCAGAAACTCAGAGAGGTTAAGTGACTTGCCTCTGGTCACAAAGCTAGGAACTAGCAAGCCAGAATTTGAACAAAGGTGTGTCTACCTCCCAACACCTGCTTTCCCCATGGTCTACACTGCCTCTACAGCACCTACTTAGGATCCTGCCCAGATCTAGAGTGGATGGGATTTAGGTTCAGGGCAAGAGGAGACCATAGAAGGAGCATCGCCCTGAGGATCTGATCTCCAGAGTGAGGGGAAGAGAGCAGGTGTCAGCACCTCTTTGACCTCAAGGAACAAACCTGTATTGTGCCTTGGGAAGGTTTCTCCAAGCAGGGCCTGGAGAGCAAGGGAGCCCTTGCCTCTGGCCCTGGAGGACTGGCCTTACCTGCCAGTCAACCATCAAGCATCACTGGCTCTCTGGCCTTTCTATGCCTGGGAGCACCTGGCAGCATTGGCTTTGCTTCACATATTAATTTTTCAATCTGGTAAAAGCTGTTTGTCTCCCAGCCCCTTCTCTGCCCTGCTGGAGACAGGCACATCCTGAATCCTGACCCTCTGGGGAACAAATGCTGTTAAAAACTCATCGGCCTTCAAATGAGGCTCAGGGCCCCACGCAGGAGCTTGTTACCTGGCTCTGAGCCCCGGGCTGTGTGTCGGGTTCGTGAGCAGAGGCCCCAACTCCAAACCGGGTGGCTGACATCACTCAGTTTCCTCTCAACTCTCTCCACCACCCCACAGCCCAGCGGTCCCCTCAGTCTGCCCATTCTCACCCTGGTCCACTACCCCTTCTGGGGATGTTAGCATCTCTCAGCTGCAAACCAGCCACCTGCCTCCATCAGCATCCCTGCTGCAGAAGCTTCACTCATTCACACATTTGTTACTCGGTTCACTCAGCACCTACTATGTGCTGGGACCTATTTTGCGCCAGCATCCATGCTATACCCTACATATGAGAGTGAAAGACGTAGTTCCTGTTTTTGAGGAGCTCACAGTGTAGTGGAGGCACCATGAGAGTCGACAGATATGAATGAACCGTTTCAGAAAGGTGTGGTAAAAGTTAGAATACAGTAAGCTCAGTGCTATAGGAGGTGTCGAAACTCATCCCCAAGATGAGTTCAGTCTCAAAGATGAATAAAAATAAGCCACCTGGATTTCCGCCCCACCCCCACCCCCCGCCATTTTCCACTTGTTGAAATTCTACTCAACAAGCAAGCCCCAGTTTAAAAATCCCTCCCTGATCCCTTTAACCCAACCAGTCCCAATGTGCCCCGTATTTTCTCCACTTTCCCACAACACATGCTTCTACTCTTTTGAGAGCTCAGTAAAGGATTCTTGCAAGGCCCTTGCCTATGGCCATACTCACTGTGCATCACACTGCTCAGGGCTGCCATTCCCAGAAGGGTGGTTGAAAGTAGCACCCCCAGGAGTATTGCAGTGTGCAGCCTGCACAACTGTACATGGGAGCCCTGGGGACATAAGTGATTTTTCTTCTCAGCATCAGCCCCACCAGCATTCCCACAGCAGAATATCAGATTAGTCCTCACTTTCGCCACTCTGCTGCTCACCCACCTCTCTGTTCATTCCACGCTACTTAATAAGCTCCTCTACTTCCTTCCTTTTCACCTTACCTCAGCTTCTAATGGTTTGTGCTGGTATGGCTAACCATGTTTAAACTGATGACTGCAATAGTCCTGCCCAATCCATGTTTTCAGGATTCTCCTCCAAGCATGATTTCAAGAAATATATTGATTCATGAAATCAGGGAGTGTCAGCATGTGTGTGTGGACTCTAAGTGGAAAAGAGAAGCAACACCATTGATTATCCACTGCATGCCAGCCACCATGCTAGCTGCTTCACATAATCGGATACAGACAATTTTAAGGGAAAAAAGAACACTATTTCTGCTTCATTGCTGAGGACTGAATGAGAGGGAGTGAGGCTGGAGGCATTTATGTTGAATATATATATGTATCTATGCATATAAAATGTTTCACGCCCCATCTTCTCCCTCTATCAAACTCCCTCTTTGAGTGTCCTTTGGTCTATCATAGTGGTGGATACAAGTGTGGACTGAACGAGACAAATGTGGGTTTGAGCCAGTGAATTAACCTCTCTAGACCTCAATGTCCTCGTCGATGCTATAAGGTTAACACTAGAAGCCCCTCGAAGGCAAAGATTTACTGGGCTACCTATGCCACGTGTTTTACAGGGTGCCTGTCACACCTTAAGCAACACATCTTAGCAACTCGTATCATTACCATCATTATTTAGATGCCAGCTTCCCTCCTTGTTGGAGTTTCCACATCAACTCGATGTATACTTGAGTGGGGAGTGTGTGTGATGGCAGGGGCTGCAGCAGCCCCGATCGTACACCCATCCTCTTGGATCCCAGCAACCTGGCCGGCAAGAGTCACCCTGTGCCAGCTATCCTGGAAGGTGCTAGCTGGGACTCTGGTTCTGCCAAGTCCACTTTTCACAGAGCCACTCCAGCACCAAGGGAGTAGAAATAAGCCAGATGTGTTGATATGACTCCCACTAAGGTGCCAAGAGGGTGAACGGACTAATGTTTTCTAAGCAATTCGAGATGATCAGGCGAAATTCCTTATATAAATACAATTCCCTAATGGATTCACAGCAGCAAGGGAGATATCATTCAACTGAGTATTTAACAAAGCTGTTTAAAGAGGAAGACTGCGAGGACCATGCTTTATGTATTAGCTGTGAAAAATTATCTTTAAAATTTGTCTCAGTCATCTGAACGCTGGAGTTCCTATGAAGCGCCAAGTTTTGTGATATATGTTTTACAAGCATTGGCCCACACTCACATCCTTCTCTGCTTTTACCCTCCCTCACCCCCATCCCTGGCCAAATCCTCCAGAGATACATTTAATCCTCCCCCATCCCCCAAATGTTCTAAAGTGAATATGCAGCATCATTTTTCATGCGTGTGTTAATAACTCAAGTTTCACACCAAGTTTTCAAAACTCAATTGGCTTCCTAGGCCGATGTGGAAATGTCTGGGTCAAATAAACTTTAAAGAAAAATTCCTTTAATTAGTTTCTTTTGAACACAACACAAAGGCCTAACTTGATAGCAAGGCAATTTACTGCCATCTTGACACGGCTCCCATGTTTATCAGTTAAATGATTCTGTTGCGTTGGAAATAGGACAACTCAGCTCCAAAGGACATTGCAGTCTTGTGTATTTTCTATTCTTCTCTTGCCTGCTTCCTAGAAGGCTCTGGGCTTTGTTCTCTCTGGTTTGAAGGCAGGGAGCAGCCTAGCCTGGAGACCAAAGTAGTTTGGCCAAGGTCGGAGTAGAGGCAGAACTCAGATCTCCCTCTGTCACCTTGGCCAGTTGCATTGTCACCACAACCTGAATTTTCTCATCTCTGAAATAAGAATCATGATGACAGATCCTTGATAGGGTCGATGTGGGGATAAAATGAGATCATGAATGTCAAGTGTTCTGCATGTAGTCAAGGCTCAATAAAATGGTGATGGTGGTGATGGTGATAATCACCACTATTAGTCTCCTCCCCAGATGTCTTCTCTCTCCATTCCAGAATTTCGTGCATTAAAACCCCTCCCAGTCCTTTCCCATGATGTGGAGGCATCTGACTACCCTCTTAAAGGAATAGACAAGCTTCCTACAGCCTTGTCCTCTAGCCCAGTGCTTCTCAACAGTTAATGTGCACACAAGTCTCCTGAAGATCTTGCTAAATGTAAACTCTGATTTTCAGTAGGAGTGGGGTGGGGCCTGAGATTCTGCATTTCTAACAGGCTCCCAGGTAATGCTGATGCTGCTGGCCCATGGACCACACTTGAAGTAGCAAAGAGTAGCCCACAGGGTAAACGTTTATTTCTAGAAAATATACATGGAGAAGAGAGCAGAAGAATTAGGGAGAGCTGGTCTTTTCCCCTTGTCTTTCTTCCTTCCTGCCTACTCTCTTTCTTTCTTTCTCTGTTTCTTTTGGGCCTTTAGGGTCGCTTTGAGATCAGGCCGTCACAGGCTGGGCTTCTGCTCTCCAAAGAAAGGAGAGGTGAGAAAACACCTGAGCCAGGACAATTCAGTCATTCAATCCAGGCCTCCTTCCTTCATCTTTCAACAAATAAGAACTGAGGACACACCATGTGCCAGGTGCTGTACACAGAGAGAAGTTCAAAGAAACAAAACCCCTCCCTATAACCCCAAACATTTTTCCACTGAAAGAGGCCTTGATGGTTGAAAGGCTCTGGGTCAGATCTTTACATTGCCATCTTTCAGAAACTTGAGACCAATAAAGAGATAAAAGCCACTGCCAAGGTCATAACAACTGTTGTTTCCATAGCCGCTGTTTTCACCTGATCAGCAGGTCAGGGGGTTGCAGCCTGTTTCCAGGAACTGTGAGGGACCAGGGAAGAGAGGAGTCATGACAACACTGATTCAGTGCTGCCTGGGAGGAAAAGCATGCACTGGGGACAGGCAGGCTGTGGGCACCAACCCAGCTCTGCACTAGGTGAGCCTGGACCTCCCTGAGCCCGTTTCCTCATCTGTGACAAGACAGTAAGAGCACTTCCCTCCCAGGGATGCGGGGAGGGATGAGGGAGACCAGGTGTGCCCAGCGCAGTGCCTGGCACATGCTTCTTTCTGCCTGTCTGTGTGTCCCCTTCACCATCCATCTGAGGGAGCTGGGGATTTACTCTGCAAGTGACAGGTTGAACAGCACTGAATCATAGGGGGTTGGTTCTTTTGTTTGTTTGTTTCCCATCACAAGCTTGTCTACTCAATAATTCAATTCAGCAAGGCCTGGTTAAGCCTTCCTTCATTCCAAGGGCTGTACTGGGCACCAGAGGGATTAGAAAAATAAATATAAATAAGACTCTGTTCCTGCTCTCAAGGAACTTCCTGTCTTGGCAGTGACGAAGCCAGACACCCATACAGAGCCCTGTTCCCAGGGGGACAGCTGTAGCCGTCAGAAACACACACACACACACACACACAAAAAAAAACTGTCACAAGTGCAAGAAATCAGCTGTGGGTCTTGTGAAGACTGAAACTCAATTCTATTTGCTTTAAAAAAGGGTTAAGTTTCCCCCCATTCTTATTATGGAAGAAAGCAAAGGAAAGATTCTGAGTGTTGTCTGGTTAAAAGGCAGAGGCTTTAAAGATACATGGGTATATATATATTCACCACATACTTAACTTTGATGTCAGGTAAATTGAGATTGATATTATGGTTAAAACACCCAAATCACCCAGATTTTTGGTGACCATCATAATTTCAAATATTCCATATTCTGTTGTCTCTTTAGGTACGTGAGTTCTTGCCGGGTGTCCTGATTTGGGGCTGGAAAAACGTGGTTTGCGTAACGATAATGCACAGGCAAACTCCCCAGCTGCCTTGGTTTGGAGCAACAAGCCCAGAATCATATAACCAACTGCTTTCCAAGTCTCTCCCTGGGTCTTGGCTCCTGGAAGGCTGAGTCTGGGTCTTTCATCAGTGGAAGCTCCACGCCTTAGGGGCCTGGATACAGTGGCTCCTTTTTAAATCAAGAAACAACTAAATCACCAAAGGCCCATTGCATCTTGCATTGTGAATGGCTGACTAAAGGGGAGACAGGTAAGAAGGCAGGCAGGCCAGGAGGAAGGGGTTAAAGAGAATGGAAGAGGAATAGACCCCTTCAGCCTGGGAAGAACTGCTCCTTGGAAGAGGTGGGAGTCGTGTCAGTTTAGTATGATGATAATAAAGCCTGACTTATTCTGGCAAGTTCCCAAACCTCTGCCTTTCTCCTTCACCCCAGTGCTTCCCCCGGTTAATGATTAACACGACCATGATAGCAAAGCTGTTCTCTGAAGAGTCCAGGGCAGTCAGCACTGCTGCAAAGAAAAAGGCATTTAGAAACACCTGCAGCTCTCAAACTGCACTCAAAGTTTGGGGTGCTGGGCTTCCCTGGTGGCACAGTGGTTGGGAGTCCGCCTGCCAATGTAGGGGATGCGGGTTCGTGTCCCGGTCCGGGAAGATCCCACATGCCGCAGAGCGGCTGGGCCCGTGAGCCATGGCCGCTGAGCCTGCGCGTCCGGAGCCTGTGCTCCGCAACGGGAGAGGCCACAACAGTGAAAGGCCCGCGTACCGCCAAAAAAAAAAAGAAAAACAAACGTTGGGGTGCTGGGAGATTTGTATAGCAAGGGAGACAGCCCAGGAGCTAGAAGCCCAGTTGCAAACCCAGCACTGCACCCTCCGTGACTCTGAGCAAGTCACAATCCACTCCTCCTTTCTGAGCTTTAGTTTTAGTTTTAGCTTTAGTTTTCCCATCACAGCTGAGATGTGATCAGTGAGTTTCAAACTCCACTCCCTGCAGTTGTAAGGGTTCCACAGAGATGGCTGGAAAGGAAAGACCGAACAAGGGATAGGCCTGGCTCTACCCCCACTGTGGTCAGAACAGCTCAGCTTTCATCTATAGATAGACCGGACCTCTGCATAAACCTTCCCTTTGAAGAAAGGGTTTTGAGGTTAAAAATAAACTGAGAATTACTGGATTGGACGTCCTCTGAGGTTTCTTTCAGCTTTGACGTTTTCCTTCCCGTCCTTGATCTATTTCTTAAAGTTCTACTGCAAGGTAGGCACAATGTTGGCCAGTAAGGAAGGACCAGTGAGCAAGCCTGCATTGTACCTGTGGACCCCAGTCTCAGGGTGGGGAAGATGCAGCCATGCATGGCAGCCCCCTGAAGAGCCACAGCTGGGAAGTACTTAGGGGCTGGAGCCAGCTCCTGAGGGCCTTCACTTGACCCAGGCGAGATGGTACCCAAACCATTTCTGGGAAATGATACACAGGAACTACTCCTGCAAAAGTAAGGTTAGACATGTGACGAGGATGAGCTTAGGGGCCAAAATATGGAGATGTCTTGACCTCCATCTCTTATTCCCCAGGATCCAGCCCTGCAGGCAAAAGGACATAAGGACATCAGGGGCCCACAATCACACTTTGCCTGTGTTCTTTATTAAGTCTTCATGATCCTGCAATCTGAGCCTTCTTAACGCCTTGTACAGATGAGAAAACTGAGGCTCAGAACAGTGAAGTGACTTGCTCAAGTTCAAGCAGCTGAGTCCATCTCCTCTTCACCCCTGCTTTCCACAGCCTTTATGAAAGATCATCTGCTCTCTCCTTGGCTCTGTTACGGGTATAAAGGGAAGGGCCATTTGTCCAGGGTGGGGCTAGAGTGTTATTGAAGTCTCAGCATCCCCCGGAAGCCAGCAAGGGGTCAATGGCAGAAATCAGAAAGGAAACCTTTGAAACAAGGTGAAATGGAGGTCTCTGCAGGTCTTCTTCCTTGTTGGCCCCTCTTTCCTACACCAAACTTGGAAGTGAAGCATGGAGCCTTTCATCCAGACAGGTGCCATTTCTTACATCACATGGGTTGGCGAGATGGGACAAGGTCAACCTCATCCATCCATGGCCCATGCAGAATCCCCCAAAGAGGATGGTTTTCAAGAGCAGCGAGCTGTTGTGACCACCTAGAGGGGTGGGATAGGGAGGGTGGGAGGGAGGGAGATGCAAGAGGGAAGAGATATGGGAACATATGTATATGTATAACTGATTCACTTTGTTACAAAGCAGAAACTAACACACCATTGTAAAGCAATTATACTCCAATAAAGATGTTAAAAAAAAAAAGAGCAGCGAGCTAATCTTCTTTACTCTGGCCCCTAGTGATGGTTAAACAGTAAGAATCAAACTGACATGAGTTGCAGTCCTGCCTCTCCACTCATTAGCAATTGGATCATGAGTAAAAAATCCATCCCTCTCTGAATCTAAGCTTATCCCTCTGTAAAACAGAATCAGCAATACACTACAGGGTTGTTCCTTTTTTTAAGATTAGTGTGTGATTTTTAGTTTAATTTTTCTTTTATTCCACGTAACATAGGTTAAGGATCAAATCATTATACAAGACTTTCACAAAAAACAGCAACCCCTGCCTCATTTCTACTTCTCGTTGCTTACTTCTCTAAGAAAAACACTTTGAATTTTTTAACAGTTCTATTGAGAGGTAATCCACATACCATACAATTTACCCATTTAAAGGGTACAATTCAATAACTTTTAGCACATTCACAGACTTGCTCTGCCATCCCCACCATTGATTTTAGAACGTTCTCATTAACCTCCCCCGAGAAAACTCCCCACCCCTTAGCCATCAACTCTGTCTCCCCTCCCCCAGCCTTAGGCAACCACTAATCTACTTTCTGTCTCTGTATAGATTTGCCTATTCTAGACAGTCCATATAAATGGAATCATACAATATATGGTCTTTTGTGACCAGCTTCTTTCATGTAGCATGACGTTTTCAAGGTTCACCAATTCTGTAGCATGTATCAGTACTTCGTTTCTTTTTTTGCCTAATAAGATTCCGTTGTGTGCTTATATACTACCTTCTCTTTATCCCTTCATCAGCTGGTGAACCTTTGGGTTGTTTCCACTTCTGGGCTATCATGAATAATGCAGTATAAATATTGATACACAAGTCTTCACTTGGACGTATGTTTTCATTTCCCTTGGGTGTATACTTAGGAGTGGGATCCCTGGGTCATACAGGAATTCTCTGTTTAACCATTGGAGGCATCAGAGACTGTTCTCCAAAGCGCGGCACTGCTTTACAATTCCACTGGCAGTGTATGAGGCCCAGAGCTGTCCTTACCAGTTGAACTAAGATGATGTTTATAATGTATCTAGTATGGTGTCTGGCAAGTAGTGGAAAAAAGAGTAGTTCCCTTTTCCCTTTATTAATATGTCAGGGTCCTGAACAACTCCAACTTTTCCTAACACTTTGCCTAAATTCACCCTATGGATCTCGACCTGAATCTAAGGCCAAGTTCTTCACTCCAGTTTATACCTCATTTGCATAGTGATGATTTCTCCCACCGAATTCACCCCAGGCACCGAGGCGGCTTGCTAGGAGCCCCACATAGCACTTCACTTGCTCGTCCTCGGGACATGACCAGGGGCAGATCTTGGCTTAGCTGCACTTCACAACTACTTTTTGTTTACACTCCCAGCATCTCGTGCAGCTGCACTGCCCAGGAGTGCTTGGAAACCCACATCCAAATCACGAATCCGCTGATTTCTTGGCACCAGGGTTAGAGCTCAGACCACATGTGTCCTGCTGGATGTCCAGTATCTGTAGTTAAGGCCACTGAACAAGGCCCATCTAGGTATAGCACTCCAGCCTTGACTACCTAAGGCTCCCTCAAACATGATAGAAGGCTCTAAAAGGCTGTAAGATAAAAAGACATGCAAGATGTAAGAAATCGATAAAAGCGAAGGAACCACAGAATGGGAAATTTATCCCCAAACAGCCTCTTCTGACTTTGGACCCACACAGCTTTAGCTGGATGCCCACTCCAGGTCACCCCAAGTCTCTGAGAGTACCTCTTTGTAGTAGCCAGGCTTCTTATGGTTGAAAGTTATAAAGACCAACTCATGATAGCTGAACCTAAAAGGACACTTTATTGGCTCATTGAAAGGAGAAGTCTGGATCAGGGGATGGGAAGCATTGAAAATGAGATCACCAGGTCAGCATTTCTCTCTCACATAAATCTGTGTGCCTCTGTGTGGTCTTTTCCTTGTGGAGACTGGCTTCTCTGTGGGGCTGGGTAGGTGGGACAGGGAAGTAGCTGCCATGCCTCAAATATTTCTAGGCTTCAGTAAATCCAGTTTAATAATATCAGAGGACAGGGAAAGAGTCTTCTCCCTCTGTATGTAAAATCTGTATGTAAAAATCTGTATGTAAAATCCCGGGGTGGACTCTGATAGGCCTGGCTTGGGCCTATGCCCACTTCTTGGCCATTCTCTGTAGCCAGGCAGGTGCTGGGTTTGACAGTCCCACCAACACTACATGGGACGGGAGAAGGGAAATTCCCCAAAGGAAAGATGGAGAGCTCTTTCCCCAAGAAGGGGATCTCAAATAGACAAACCCAGCAGGGCTCCCTGACATGACTTTTCAACCTTCTCAAGAAGACCACAAACCTCCGAGTGCCCAGCTTATGGGACTTCTATAGCCTCCATCTCCTTATGATAACAGCTTCCTGTTATTCAATGCCCGGGACCTGCCCAGCACCTCCCATGGGTTTTCTCATCTTAACAACAGCGTTTCAGTTGGGTGTTAGCACCCCCATTTTACAGACAAAGAAACTGACGCTCAGAGAGGTCACATCAGCTGCCCAAAGTCACACAGCTGGACAGTGGCTGAGCTGGGATTCAAGCTCTAAATGAAAATCAAGTGCTCTCTTGCCTGTTCGCTCTCCTTAGCAGAAGCCCCGCAGCCAGCTGGCACCTGCGGTCTCTCTGCCAGCACAGGTGTGCTCCCTTCGCTTTCTGACAACGACTGTACAGGCTTTCGAAGGAGGCTCCCCTAACTCTCTCAGTTCCCCATCATCCTTGGGTGGGCTGGCTCCCACCAGAGGAAGCTGGAACATTCATTACAAGGCTAAAAATCTTGTGAATCTGTATAAGCCTTGAAGACTGGCATAGAGGAGCTGTCTCCCGCCAGGCTGGAGCGGCAGGAGATGTGCCAGTGGGGTTACACCTTGTCTGGGGGCAGCTGCAGCCACGCTGGGCAGAGGGCCTTCATCACGGGTGTCTCTGGCAACCGATGATGATCTCCTCAGACTCCATGCTGACAAATACAGCCTGGGAGGCAGGGACCTCAGGTTCTATATCCAGGTCACAACAGGCGATACAGCACATAGCTTCTGGAGCCAGCCTGCCTGGTTTGAACACTTACTCTCCCATTTATGAGCTCCATGACCTTGGGGATGCTATTTAACTCTCTCTGTGCCTCAGTTTCCCCATCTATATTATCATCAAGGTGTTGTCAACAGGGAATAGTAGATTAATATTTGTAAAATGCTTTCAATGGTACTCTGTCAATGCCAGCCACTACTATTCCAGTGACCCCTGACCCAGTGAATAGGAGGAAAGGGGAGGGATGGCAACCTCTCCCCCTCTAGGGGAGAATGACTGGGTCTATCCCCTCCCAGGGGCAGCTGTGACATCTCAGCTAGCACCCCAGCTCTGGGTCCAAGATATCCTGTGACACAGGACGGTTCATTTCGCCTCGAAGAGCTTCCGTTTTCTTAACTGCAGAGCAAAGCTAATAACGCCTGCCCTTCTATGTGGGTTACAGCAGTGACAGCATCATGTGTACTCTAAGTGATGGTTAGTCTTCACAAAGGTGCCCTGGTAGGAATATCAGGAGAATGGAAGCATGATGAAGGTAAGCAGGAGCTTTGGAGCCCTAAGAAGGTGGCAAAGCTAACCCCAGGCTCTGGGCATAGGGATCTGTGGGAGCTATCATCATCATCATCATCATCATCGTCATTATCATCATCATCATAATCATCATAATCATCGTCATCATTATCATCATCATCATCATCATAATCATCATAATCATCGTCATCATTATCATCATCATCATCATCATAATCATCATAATCATCGTCATCATCACCACCATCATCATCATTGTCATCATCATCACAACATTGATACTAGATGTCAGAACATTAACACTAGACGCCTGATTGCATATGGCAATTGATGGAACTATTTATAGATAGTTATGTGAACCCTGCACTTGCCTGTGGATCAATTATTCTCTACCTCAACGGTTCTCAACTGGAGGTGGACCATTTGGCAATGTCTAGAGACACTTTTGGTCGTCACAACCTAAGGGCTTGTCACAGGTGAGTAAAAGGCCAGGGATGCTGTTAAACATCCTACAATGCACAGGACAGGCCATAACAAAGAGGGAGCTGGCTCAAAATGTCAGTAGTGTTGAGACTCTGCTCAATATTTTTTACACCCTTGATGTTAAAAGTGTGACAAAGATCCCCTGGCAGCTTCTTCCTCAGGCCTACTGAATAAGAATCTGTCTACATATTAAAGTTTGAAGAACACGGTCTAAAAACAAAAACAAAAAAAACTTGCTGAGAGAATATACAGCCAGCAAACCAAACTACTAACCATATAGACCAAATGTAGGGCATTTGGGGTTGGGGAAAACAGAAGACAGACTAACAGTGGATGATGGAAGGATGGATGGATTGGTGGAATTAAGATTTGTTGAACACCTAACATTCACTCAGCGTTCTCATTTTACCCGGCTGCCCTAATTCCGTCCCTGAGATCTGTTTGCCCGGGTCTCTTGTTCTCCACCCCATCAGCAGGCTCACTTTCCCTCCAACCCCAAGTTAGCCTTGGGCTTGGAAAATGCATTACGAGGGCCTCAGTACTAAAGATGGATGGCTGTTGACCTGGATCGGTGGTCAACAGACTTCTTCCATAAAAGGAAAAGATAGTCAATATCTTAGACTCTTTGAGATATACAGTTTCAATCGCATTTCCTCAACTCTGCTATCACAGCACCAGCACGGTCACAGACAATATGAAAACAAGTGGACGTGGCTGTGTTCCAATAAAACTTTATTGACAAAAAAACCCGGGTGGCAAGCCAGATTTGGCCCCCAGGATGTAGTTTGCCAACTCCAGACCTATGCAATCTCTAGGGTTTCTTCACCCCCTAGTATTCTGTGGCTTATGTATAAGAGAAAGTCCTAGATGAGAGGTTTAAAACGGGGGGTCTAAGCCATATCCAGCCCACCGACAGATTGTGTTCAGCCCAAACAGAGTGTTTCTATTTCAAGGACATTTAAAACAAACCCTGAAGCAGAGACTAGTACAATGAACCCACATGAACCCATCACCCAGTTTCAGCAACTATCACCGCTTTACCAGTCCCATGTCATCTATTCCCCCCACACACCTTTTTTTGGAGGTATTTTAAAGCAAATCTAGACATCATATTATTTCATCCATAAATACTTCAGTACATCTCTCTAGCAGATAAGACCTTTTTGAAAACACAACCATTATCACCTTAAAAAAATGAAGAATAATTCCTTATTAGCATCCAGTACCTCTTATATATTTAAATTTCCCTAATTATCTCAAAAATGTCTTTTTTACAGGTGTTTTGTTTGAATCCAAATAAAATCTATATGTTGTAGTCACACAGAGCTTTTAAATTTTGGAATTGGTTGTCAACATATGAAAAATCTGGATTTCACACAAACATCAGGTTTTCAAATTTTCTTGAGAAAAAATTGAAATATTTGCAACTTGGCATCCTCATCCCCCTGACAGCAGCAGCACTGAGCAGCCAGCACACACTCAGGATGAGGACCCAAGTTCCCTGCCCACTCCCACCCCGCAGCCCCCAGCATCCCTGCAAGCGTTAGAGTTTGCCATGCTTATTCTACATTTTCTAGTCTCTTTCTCCCACCTCACCTCTTTCTCCCAGGAAGTCACTGGGGCCGTTCTCTGACCCACTTTTCCCTCCACCCAATCCCAAACTTCCCCTTTACCATTATTTTTCCTCCATCAGAGAAAACCTTTGGAGTCTACACAATTCCTCCTGGAACTGGGGGTGGGGCAGAGAGGAGGGATTTACCCAGAATGATTGGCCAGCTTCTTGGGTGGCTGCCTCCAGGGAACTCGGATAGCTCCTCTGCCCCCTGAAATGCTCCCAACCAGCTCAGCTTCCGCCTGATGGTCACAAAGAACAGAGCTCACTGCCCGCTCCTCCAAGTAGAGAACAGATCTGCCTGGAATTCACTGTGTGACCTTGAAGAAATCACTCTCCCTTTCTGGGCTTCAGTTGCTCCTTCTACACAATGGAATTATGTAGAATGGAGGAAAGTTGGGTAAGAGAACGGCCCAAGTTGAGTTTCTGGGTGAGACATGAGTAATTTTGAGCCAACAACCTGTGATCCTGTGATTCTATTGGTCATACATGGCCTCGCCAACCCATCTCCAGGATGGTTGTGGGGAATGGAGAGGTGCCACCCCAGAGCAGAGGAGGAGGAGGAAGAGAAAACAGCCTGCATCCCTAATTTCCTTTGCATCTTCTCAGGCCACACGGTTTTCTGACTGTGAGTGCATGCTGGTATGACTTCCGCTCCGGATACTGACAAGCTGTGTCTGCCCACCCCTAACAGTGGTGCATACAGGATATCCACCAGGGCAGGACAGACTCCAAGAAATTCTAAGGCCGCTTCTGAGCATGTGCAGGGGTGGGGATGCCCATGTAGGGCAGGGGTGGGATGGCAGTGGTAGGCTCAGAGTCTGAAAAAAGGGATTCAGGCAACAGCCCATCCTGGGGTGCTCCGTCATGCACAGGACTCCAGCTGCAGGGAAGCCAGGTGGCAGTCACAGCCCACTGGGGGTGTCAAACACATAAACAAGCTATTATAATAAAACATGACAAATGTGGAATAGAAGCCTGCATCAGGCACTTTGGGAACACAGAGGAAATGGTCTATCCAGTTATATATGCCTCCACCTTATTCCAAAAATGATTTGAAGAGGCCAACAAAGCTCAATACAGACAAACGAAGTGAAAATGAAGCAAACAAGGCAAGAAAAATCATGTAGGAGGAAGAAGGTGAAAGCAAGGGTGAAGTTAATACCCAAAATGTCTACCAAAAGGTCCATACTCTTGCTAGAATCGAGCCACAAATTTGCCTGTGGGCTTCCTAGTAGTCAACGCAAAAGGAGAAATCCTCAGAGTTGTACAATCACAATGCTCCTTAAAATAAAGCATGGGAATAACTCTGGACATGCATAAGTAATCCTGATGCTGGGATCTGAGAGAAATTCCTCTCTGAGTGGTTCTCAAGAGGAGACCCTAAAACTAGGTGAGGAATATATGGGAACTCTCTGTGCTGTATTTGCAACTTTCCTATGAATCTAAAAGCATTCCAAAATCAAAGGTTTATAATCAAACGTTTATTTACAAAAGAAATAAGAGAAGAGGAAGAGGAAGAAGGAGGGAGAGAGAGAGGGAGAAGGAGAAGAGGAAGAAGAAGAAGTCGTCCACAGATAAAGCCCAACTCTCCCTCCACATTGCCCGCTAGACTCAAGTTTGTGCTATTCCTACTTGTAACTCCCGGGGGCGCCACTCACATCTACACACTACCTGACACATAATAGGTTTTTTATAAATATCTGCTGAAATAATTCTTGAGTGGTCAAAATTGACATTCAGGGGACATTTAGAAGTGATTGTATATAATATAGAAAGGATATGGACTCTGAATTGAGGGAGTACCCAACAGATAATCCCAGGTGCTTTAGGGACATTTTGGCGGGGGGGGGTGGGGGGGTTAATTTATTTTATTGAAGTATAGTTGATTTACTGTGTTATGTTAATTTCTGCGGTACAGCAAAGTGATTCAGTTATACATATATATACATTTTTTTTCATATTCTCTTCCATTATGGTTTATCACAGGGTATTGAATATAGTTCCATGTGCTATACAGTAGGACCTTGTTGTGTATCCATTCTATATACAACAGTTTGCATCTGCTAATCCCAAACTCCCAGTCTATCCCTCCCTCCCCTCCCCTCCCCCTTGGCAACCACAAGTCTGTTCTCTATGTCTGTGAGTTTGTTTCTTTTTCATAGATAAGTTCATTTGTGTCACATTTTAGATTCTACGTATAAGTGATATGGTATTTGTCTTTCTCTTTCCACATTACTTCACTTAGTATGACAATCTCTAGGTTCATCATGTTGCAGCAAAATGGCATTATTTCATTCTTTTTTATGGCTGAGTAATATTCCATTATATATATATTACCACATCTTCTTTATCCACTCATCTGTCGATGGACATTTAGGTTGCTTACATGTCTTGGCTATTGTGAATAGTGCTGCTATGAACATATGGTTGCATGTATCTTTTTGAATTATTGTTTTGTCTGGATGTATGCCCAGGAGTGGGATTGCTGGATGATATGGCAACTCTATTTCTAGTTTTTTGAGGAACCTCCATACTGTTTTCCTTAGTGGCTGCAGCAATTTACATTCTTTAGAGCAAGGGTCCCCAACCCCTGGGCCGCGGACTGGTACCCGCCTGTTAGGAACCGGGCCGCACAGCAGGAGGTGAACAGCGAGCCAGGGAAGCTTCATCTGCTGCTCCCCATTGCTCGCATCACCACCTGAACCATTCCCACCCCCGTGCCCCACCACTGGTCCATAGAAAAATTGTCTTCCACCAAACCGGTCCCTGGTGCCAAAAAGGTTGGAGACTGCTGCTTTACGGGCATTTTAAGCTACATCAACAGGCATCAATCTTTTGACCTTTTTTGGCTCCATTTACTAGTTTCTGCCAATGTTATGTCCCTTGGCAGTGAAAAAGTCACAGAATAGAATTTAGAGTGAGATTTACAGAACATGACAAGATTTGGGAGAATCATCATTTTGAATAAACAAGTGGACTTTAGCTCCCCTTTTATCTTTTTCACAACTATTAACTTTAAAGTGACACAATAATTTTTTTTCATAAGAATATAGCTCCTCATGGCCAGAATATTATCCAGGACATCTGACCTTAAGGCTACAAGGAAAACAAGACAGTGGGAAGGAAATTATGGAAGGCATTACGCTGAATTCTGAATTTTGTGACATCTGCCTTATTTTAGTCACTCAAAATCTTATTCCATTTGAAATGTCTGGGTGATCCCTAGACCATTTCATCAAACTACAGCCTAAATCTGGGATGTGCCTCACAATAAATGACAGGATTCTTAATCAGAACATGATTTCTAGACTGAAAATGCAATCATTTTATAAAAATGCTGTGGTGTACTATTTAGCTATATCTTTATAATATGAATAAATCTACCTGAAGTTTCCAGCCTCCTCCCTGCTGCAAAAAAGACCCTGGGTGATGGGATGAATGAGCAAAAGTCTCAATCACAATCATGCAATTGATACAATGATACAACAGTAAGCTTCCTAGGCAGGAGTATCCAGCTCTGCCTGCAGAGATCAGGGAAGCCTTCCCAGAGGAGGTGACTTTGGACTGAGTCCTCAAGGATCAGTAGGATGGTGTCAGCCCAGAAAGAGAGAGTGAGTGGAAGGAATTCCAGGCAGATGGAAAGGCAGAACCCAGTGCACCAGAGGCCTTCCATTTGCCCCTTAAAATCTCTCTCTCTCTGCTCTGCTGTGGGTCCCCTGGCTGTACTGAGTTTGACCAAAGGGATACCGAAGATGCCAATGCATTCCCTGTGTCAGCCAGGATTGATTTCCTGCCTTAATTTCGTATGGTATCCTTACATGGCCAAGAGAGACAAAGACAGAGAAAGAGAGAGAGAGAGAGAGAGAGAGAGCGAAAGAAGGAGATCATTTGCCTTCCGTCCCTCTTTTAAGGGCACTAACTCCATCATAAGGGCTCCACCCTCATGACCTGATTACCTCTCAAAGGCCCCACCTCCTAATACCAACAAACTGGGGATTAGGGCTTCTATGTGTGAATCTGGGGGTCTGGGGGACACAAACATTCAGTCTATAGCAGCAGCTTATAAACAAAGAGCCCCTGTTCACCAAAGCTCTTAATTATTCCAGCCTTGAGCCAAAAATTCCATCCTGACCCACCAGGAAGGCAGAGGTGAGAAGGACACAGTTGTCTGCCTGAGTTCCAAATGCAGGTCTGAATAGGTCATTTCAGGCATTTTCCCAGAAAGGGCTGGAAAGCTTGTCCAACACAAGAAAGTCAGCACACGGTCAGTCACAAAGCCAGAGCATGTGGTGTCAGAGAAGCTTCTCAGAAACACGAGTGCTTCCGCTCCTCTGCCCTCACATCCTACTGACCTTGGTTTTGTGGCATCTTTCCAGATACCGCCAGTGAAAGATTCAGAGACCAGGATAGTAGTGCTCAGGATTTAGTGCATATCAGAACTCGGGGAGCTTACTAAGAATATAGACACTGAGATAGTTACCAAGCTGCCCTTGTGGCGCTGAGGCACACCAGAGTTTGAGCTCACTGGACCAGGGAAATCCTGACATGGGGTAAAAGAATGGACTTCTCTATTTGGTGGATGTTTCTTACTGTCATTACTATTACTAAGTCATTGAAGAATTGAATTTTATAGCAAATGTTTATACAGTCAAGTAGAATAAGTACCAACAGTGACAATATCACAGAACTGGTACCTAGCATGTACCAGGTTCCTTACATGCATTAAAAATGCATCCTTATATAAACAAAACATAGTATATACATATAGTGGAATAGAATTCAGCCTTAATATTGGATACAACATGGATGAACCTTGAGGACATTATACTAAGTGAAATAAGCCAGTCCCAAAAGGATAAATACTGTATGTTTCCATTTACTCAAGATTCCGAGAGTAGTCAAATTCACAGAGACAGAAAATAGAATAGTGGTTGCGGGGGGCCGGAGGGAGATGGGAGTAGAGAGTTATTGTTTAATAGGTATGGAGTTTCGGTTTGGGAGGATGGAAAAGTTGTGGAGATAGATGGTGGTGATGGTTGCACAACAATGTGAGTGTACTTGACGCCACTGTTAAACTATTTAACTTTAAAATAGTTAAAGTGGTAAATTTTATGTTACGTATATTTTAGCACACACACAAAAAGAAAACATGCTGACAACAAAGCTGGGCTAGAATTCATCAATTCTGAACTTCAGAGTTGGGGAAGTGTGGGTGTGAATCCCAGCTGTCTCAGTGATCTTTGGCAAATACAACTTGACCTCTCTGAGCTTCTACTTTCTCTTCTGTGATATGGGCAGGGAGGGGGACCAGGACAAGAATTAACGTCTCAGGGTATTGACAGCGGCTGTCATTCCATAAACATCAAGTCACTGTCCCACAGCCCTGTGAGCTGGCTGGGTATTATTAGCCTCATTTTGCTGTAAAGGAAGTTGAGACCCTGAGAGGTTGTGTGACATGTCCAAGGTCACACAGCTAGGGTGGAAGTGGTAGGGTTCCAAATATAAATATGAGTATAAAACTGGGCTCTGGAGCTTCCCTGGTGGCGCAGTCATTGAGAGTCCGCCTGCTGATGCAGGGGACGCGGGTTTGTGCCCCGGTCCGGGAAGATCCCACATGCCGCGGAGCGGCTGGGCCCGTGAGCCATGGCCGCTGAGCCTGCGCGTCCGGAACCTGTGCTCCGCAACGGGAGAGGCCACAACAGTGAGAGGCCTGCCTACCACAAAAAAAAAAAAAAAAAACTGGTCTCTGTGTTCCGTACTCTGTGATTCCCCCAGATACCCCTTGAAGCACATGCAGAATCTCACTTTGGATTTGAGGACCTGGAGGGTGCAAACCCAGGTGCTTGATTTAGGGCTTATTCTTCAGGTTCTGATATAAAATGTATTGTTTCTGAGGCCAATATGCAGCATCTCTCAGTTTACGGGCGTCCTTTATATTTACAAGTCCTATGAATGCGCAATTGAAATAGACCCAAAACGTGTGTCTCTAGACTCTTACGTGCTTGGAAATCAAAGCAGGACACATCGGTGAAGGGAGAAGTTGTTCCGAAAGCTGAAGTCTAAATTATGGGAATCAAGTTGAAATCTCAGTTCTGGGAGTAAAGTTCAAAATACACAGCGAGCCAGACAAGATAACAGGTATCGCTGCCAAGAGAAGGGAATGGAACTTCAGCAGAAGCAAAACAAACTCAGTAGAGTTCTCCATCTGAGAACTCAAGGATGCAGGTTTTTCCATCCCTGCCTCCCTGCCAAGGGCAACACTACACAGAACCACAGAGATTGCGCTCACCTCCAGGGGTTGCCATTTGCATGTTCAATAATACAAATGGCGCCCCCAAAGCTATGCAGTGTGGCAGCCCTCTCTGCCTTCAGGTTAAGGAGATTTCTAAGGATATCAAACACGGTGGGCATCCAAGGAGGATGGTGAAGAAAGACGTGGGAAATGCCCTGGCTTTCTTAGAACTTGGAGATCAGATTTTAGAAGGTGAAAGAAATACCATCAATCTGTATGGAACCCACCGTGTGCCTCCACCATGCTAGGCTTTCAGCCATTTTGTCTCATTTAATCCTCAGGAAAAACGCTCAGAGAGGTTCGGTAACTTGTCTACAGTCACACAGCTAGGGAGTGGTAGGGCCAGAATTGGAACCAGGACAGTGACTCCATGTCAGCTCCTCTCTATCCAGCTGCCAGCTGGGAAGACTCTGAACCAGTCTGGACATGGATTCATCTAGGCAAGGCTGGGCTACTGAGCCACTCGGGGGAGATGCAAAGAGGAAATTAAGCCACAGAAAGGCAATCTGAAGGGTTCGGGGAGAAACAGAGCAGGGGAAAGAGACCCAGTTCCTCTAAGCCTTGAGGATTGGGGGGGACAAGAGTAGAGGTTGACGGGTTATCAGCAGCAGGGGTAGAGCTGTCCTAGTCTGTTCCCTCTTCCCTGAGTCTCTGCCCTTCCAGTTCTCACTGATGAATGACCAAGCTGTCCCCTGGATCCTGCACATCCTGAAGATGGCTCTGTGGAAGGACTGAAATGCAAAGCTCTGAATGGGGGTCAGGAAGCCTGTCTCAGGCACTTGGGTCCAGAGGTAACCTGTGGGCTCAGCACTGTACCAGGAGACAGGGGTCTGAGTTCCAGGCCTGCCTTGACCACTTTGGGCCTGACTTGGGCATGTATCTCTCCTCTCTGAGACTCCATTTCCTACCTCCATTCCGTGCAGGCATGTTGACTTAGACGGTTATTTCTAAGCTTTTTCCATCTCTAATATCCTTCAGTTCTAGAATTTACCTCTGCTTCAATTAGAAAGGCTAACAAGCCTTCTCCAGGGTGCTGGCCTTGTTTTGCAGGTTCTCTTGGTCTGGGTGGCTCGGCTGTGTCCTGCCGTGTCCCTAGCCCCACACTCCAGGGCTCAGGCTTCGTTAGCCGACCGACAAGGGGAGAAGGATGGGAGGGGAGCAGAATCATCTCACCTTCCTGCATCCCAACACCTCCCTACCTTTCTGAATTTTTAAAAATGCCTTTACTCAGAATTCATCAAAGATTCATCAGGCTTGGGACTGGCCCAAGCATTTGCCTAAGGAGCCAAGTGGAGGTGAAGTGAGAGAGGAGGCCAGGGGGCCGGCAGGCTGGGCAGGAATGTGGGTCTCCAGAGCTGCACTGGGGGCTCTGCCGGCCCTGGCTCGCTGGCTCAGTGGAGTGGGGCTGAGAAAAAGGAGGCTCCCTGGGCACCCAAGGATGCTTGACCCAGGCTCTGGGCACCCTCCCTTCAGCAGTGTGGGCTGCACCTTCCCCAGAGTGGAAGTTTTACAGGAGGTGGTGAGGATCCATGGGGCAATGGTGGGACCCCACTCTCCATGGGAAGACAAGTGGGTAGCATCCCAGCTGACTGTCAAGGAAGGCATTTGAGAACTGCTGGCATAATGTCCCAGACGGGGCAGGTGCTGGGGCAAGGGAGAGACCATAGGTTAGGCTCTCTGCTCCTGGCTTCCAAGCTCCCTCCCTCATCTGCCTTCAATCTTTAGTTTCTACAGGAGATGCTCTTTTGGAAAAAAAAAAGTGCACCATTAATGTTTTAAAGCTTGCAAATCATTGAACAATCTACCCCTTCATTTTACAGACAAGGAAACTGAGGCCCTGAGTGAACAAATGACTTGCCCAAGGCCATTGGCCAGTCAATGGCAGAGCTGTGACTAGAGCCCAGGGCCCTGGCTCCCAGGCCAGGAGCCTCCCCCTTCTCCACTGGCCTCACCTTGCCGATGCCTTTGTGTGGCTATGTCCCTCCCAAATCAGAGGTGACCTTGCAGCGGGTAGGCAGCCTGCCTGACGCAGGAGAATATTCCCCAGGTCAGGATAACTAGGTTGGGCAGATCTTCAGCCAATGCCCATGATGGAATATTCTGAATTATGTGTGCCTTGTCAGCGGCCTGGCTTGGGTCTTTCTGCAGAACAAAGTGAAGTTCCTCCAACCCCAACGGAGACTTGGATTTCAGCTCTCAGAGCATTGGGTCATCTGGTTCAATTCTCAAGTATTCACAAGAAGACACTGAAGCCCAAAGAAGCCATGGGTCAAACTGGCACGAGGTTTCCCGGGTCCCAGGTTAGTGCTCTTTCTGCCACATCACCGCCCCTCCCCAGGGTTTCTGTCCTCCTTCGGAAGTATCCCTCTGCCCCCACTGCCACCTCCTCCCCTAAGAGGTGTGACAAGGCCAGAAATCAGAGCGGACCCTCTCTGGGGGTCTTTACTCCTCTGTATCTGAGAGGCTTGGCTGGCTCTCAGCACCAGAACACCCACTGCAGACCTAGCAATACAATAAACCGTGATAATCATGTTTTTAATAATTGCCTGGAGTTTGTTTAACATACAGTCATGGCCGGCAATAAATCCAAATTAAAAGCCCCACCGGGAGGCCTAAGTTAAGCTTCCTGGTGGGAAACGGAACAGCTGAGGGAGAAGAGGGGGTGGGAGAGGAAGGGTGTGGCCAGAAGGGGAGCAATCTCCCTTCAGGGCTAGGATGCCCTCCGGAGGGACAGAAAGGCGACTGCAGGGAAATGGGCAGGTCCAGGTCTGGCCCCAGCATCAACCTCAACCCTAGCGCGTGTGTTGGTTTCTTAACCCGAAAGGATTTCTTCAATGGTCCAGACAGAGAAAATATCTAAGTTCCCAAACCTCAGAGCTGTAAAAGAGACAATATTCATCCCCCTGCCTGGAGGTACCTCGGCTCCATATGGCAGGACCTTGCTTGTCATACTCAGTTCTGCTTCCCCAGTCAGCAAATATTTGCAGAATAAACAAATGGACGGATGAATGCGACTGAATGCTTCCCCTTCCATTTATTAATTGCCTCGGGTTTTTTTCCCTCTTCAAATATCTACCGTACCTACAGCACCTGGGGATGCAGATGAGCGAGATCTCTGCTGTCTAGGGGCTCCCTGCCAAGGGGACAGGAAACTGATGGATGATTCTGGTCTGTTTGATGCACGCTGAGAGAGAGCACACCCAAAGGGATGGAGGGAGGGATTCACAAGGGCTTCCAGGAGGAGGTTTCTTGAAGCCAAGTCCTGAGAGTAATTAAGTGTTAAGCTTAGGGGAGAGAGGGCAGGGTTGGGAGGTGACACTGACCTGAGAATAGTGTTCCAGACAAAAGAAACAGCATGTGCAAAGGCAGGGACGCAAGTGAGGATGTGGCAAGTTTAGAGAACTGAGGAAAGTTCCGTGAAACTGGAGAACAGAATTAGAGCTGGAAGATGAGGAGGGAGGGAGGGAGGAAGGGAGGGGGTCAGGAACGGAGGGAGGGAGGGGGAGGGAAGGGTGGGGGAGGGAGGGGGGGTGGGGGAGGGGATGGGGAGAGAGGGGGGGATGAGAGCAGACGGTTGGCAGGGCCCAGATTGTGAGGCCTATGTGAGCATGCTAAAGAGTTTGGACTTTATCCTGAGGGCAAAGGAAAGTTACTGAAGGGTTTTAAGCTCAGCAAGGACATGACCGGAATTGCAGTTTGGAAAGCTCACTCTGGCCACAATGTGAGGTGAGGGAGCCTGGGGCCAGGCAGAGTGGTTAGGAGGCCGCTGCAGCGATCCTGGCAAGAGAAAGTGATGGCCTGGACCAGGCAACTGCAGGGAGACGGAGGGACCGGGACTCATCCACGGGGAAGGGTCAAGGATGGTGGGCAAAGGGTCATGCCAACTAAATGTGCGAGGGAAGAGGGGGGACCCCCAGGTATCGTGGGTGGTTGAGCAGACAACACTGCTGCTGAGGACGGGAGCAGCGACACGCCTGTCAGAGGTAACTTGATCTGCTGCAAACATCTCTTGGGGAGAAAATAGCCACTTGTCCCAGTGCCTGCAAACTCTACAGGGAAGATGGGCGGAACACGTCTGAGTCAGCCAGACCGAGCGAGCCCACAACACAAGGCCACCACCCTGGGGAAGATGTGACTGAAGCAGAGACAAAATCCAGAACCTTAGGGGCTACTTGCTGCAGAGCCTGCAATTTCTACAGATGTTCTTCCAAACATCTGCCTTCAGTCCGGCCTGCTGCTGTGACTTGCCCAGTGTCCCCTCTGGAAGGCAAAGTTTTGACTCCTACAGCATCGAAGCTGGAGTAAGTCTTCAAGAAACATCTCAGTCAACCTCTTCATTTGACAGTCTTGGAAACTGAGGCCTGTTGACTTGCCCAAGGTCACCCAGCAAGCTGGTGGCTGAGCTGGGAACAGAGTCCAGGCGTCCTGACTCCAGGCAGAGATGGTTTACAGTGATTGTTCCAGTTGCATGCAACTTCCCAGCCCTCTCTGTGCCTCAGTTTCCTCAGCTGTAAAAAGAGAACCAGCTGGGTTGGAGGTATGGGTTGAATAAGAAGACACACATGAGAGGCCTTTTGAGCTGGAAAGCATCGCAAATCAATAACAGCTTTATGCTTCCATTATTACTTTTTTAACAGATACTTGGCCTGTACCTGGTCTGTACCAGCTGTGCCTCTATACACCATGGGGGGTGCAGAAGTGACTGGGACAGGGGTCACCAGTGGAACTGCCCACCCCTGCACTGGCTCTGCACGCTGGAGCCTGGCGCATTTCAGCAGGTGGGTCCTTCCTGCTGCCTCTGGCCTCACCCACACTCCCTCCAGGACACTGAGATCCCACCCAGACCCATCAGCCCAGGGAGGGGACTGCTTGCAGGCCCTCCAATACTCATTCAACAGTCCTTTATTGTATGCTGGTTCTCTCTGCCCTCAGAGAGCTGACAATTTCATTGTCCTGAGGTGCACAGCAGTCCCATCTGCAAACATATCGCATTTCCCATCACACTTAGGATAAAAAGCCCAAACCTTCCCTTGTCTCAGGGCGTGGTCGACCACACTGACCTCAGGTGCCAGCACTGCCTCTCCCTCATGTCACGCCAGCCACATGTAACTCCCATCTTTCTTCAAACATGCCAAGAATGGTCCCACCACAAGACCGTAGCACTCACTGTACCCTCTGCCCAGAATGCTCCTCCCCAAATACCCACACAGTTCACTCCCTCCCTCCATTCAAGTCTCTACACAAATGCCCCCTCCTCAGAGAGGGCTTCCCTGATCACCCTAGCTAAAAGAGCCACCCCTGATCCCTCTCCATCCTTCATCCTGCCTCACATTTCTTCAAAGCTCTTACTGTGACCTTCCTCTTAAATGATTTAGATTAGATTTTTATTTGGTTATTTATTTACTATTTGTTTCTCCCAATGGAATATAAGCCACATGAGGTTAGAGACTTGGTTTTATTCACTGCTTCATCTCAGTGCCTAGAACGGATCTCCATAAATATTGGTTGATTGATTGATTGATTGAGTAAATGAATGAAGTCAATCCTTGTGGCCCTCAGGCCATGAGAGAAGCAGCTACTGCATGTCCCTGTTTCTAAAAGGCATTTCTCGAAAACATCTGCACAATTCTGAAATGTAGATAGTATGTACACTTACAGCAGGGTTTCTTTTCCCCCCAAAGCTATTATGAAATCGGTGCATCTCACAGTCAATGGCATCTTCCAGTTGAGGAAGAACCCAGAGAGGCAGGGACTCGTCCTCCCCAAGGAGACTTGGTGGAAACTTCCCCAGGCAGAGCACATTTAGCAGAGCTTTGAGGGATGAGTGAGTGTTTTCTGTAATGAGATTGTACAATAGAAAGGACAGTCCAGACCAGAGAAACAGCACATGCAAAAGCACATCTGTTATCTTCTCTCCTTGAGAGGTAACATTATTATTCCCATTTCACAGATGAGGTAACTGAGACTACCATTTTAGCACCTGCAAAATGCCTGGTCCATAATGGACACTTAATAATCACTTCATTTTCCCATAAATATTAATTGAGCATCTATTGTGTTCAAGGCCCTCAGCCAGGTCCTACTTCTAAATAAGGTCTACGCATGTCATGCTCGTTCTTGTCCCCCGGCATAGAGGCCTTCACTACCTGAAAAACTCCCCTGATGCTTCAAGATGCTGCTCAGATGCCACTTCTTCTGTGGCCTCCCAGAGCAGGACGTATCACTCCCTCCTCTGCTTCCCTCCTACTCTGTAGGGCCCTCTGCAGAGCATGGCAGGGTTCACCTCTGCTTCCCCTTCTTCTAGGGCAGAGACTGGGCCCAGCATGCCATCTGGCACACAGTAGGTCTTCAAAACACGTTGGTAAATTGTGTGAATGAACGGATGGACAACCAAGTGATCCACAAAAAGGTGCTGCCCTAACAGAGACCGGAATGAAAAAGGAAAACTAGGCAGAGTTGAAATGTGTCAGGGAAGGTCAGCCTCGGCCTCCACCTCCGTTCAGCCAAGCTCTGGGGTGCTCAGAGCACAGCGGGAGGGGCTCTGGGCTTCCTCCAGCCAGGCGCAGAGGATGAGGGAGGCATTCATTGAGATAGCTACGCATGGTGCTTTGAAAGGGGACAGGAAGCACTTTCCTAGGAGGAGAATGGGGGTGAGGGAGTTAAGGACAGCCAGGCTGGCTTGTCCTGACAGCAGCCACGCCTGGGGAAACCAGGGGCTGGAGTGCTCATTTAACAAATGGAGCTGGCATTCCACAGCCCTTCACCAGCAGAACAAAAGTAATCTTTGGATTTTCAGTTAATTTGTTCTTTTAATGGATCCATCTTTTTATCAGCTGTTAAAATGGGCTTTCCCCATTAGCTGCTGGAGTCCAGCAAGGCAGCTGGTTTCCTAGCTCCTCTGCCTTAACAAGAAGCAAATGGGCTGTGGCACCTATGTGTCCAGAGACTATGGGCGGGTGGGGGGGCTGTTAACTTGACAACACACACTAGCTCAGGGGCATTTGAAACCTATGGACATGCACAGTGAAATTTACACAGGATATGTTGAACACAGAGAGTTGTGAATCCCACCAGTGTCCACACTATTCCTACGTGTATAAAAAGGCAGTGCTGTGGGCTTCTCTGGTGACGCAGTGGTTGAGAGTCCACCTGCCGATGCAGGGGACACGGGTTCGGGCCCCGGTCTGGGAAGATCCCACATGCCGTGGAGCGGCTGGGTCCGTGAGCCATGGCCACTGAGCCTGCGCGTCCGGAGCCTCTGCTCCGCAGCGGGAGAGGCCACAGTGGTGAGAGGCCTGCGTACCGCAAAAAAAAAAAAAAAAAGGCAGAGCTGAAAGGGGCCTTGCCGTAGAGACGACTGAGCTTAAAGCCCCTCTTTTGACAAAGGTAAAAGCCCAGAGAAGGAAAGCAACTTTCCTGAGGCTGCACAGCACCTTGATGCCAGGGCCGAACCTGGAACCCAGGTCTCCTGGTGCCCAATTGCTGTGGTCTCCTAAAATATCAGCTGCAAAGGCTGGTCCAGCTTCCTCAGAACTGGGGTTCCCAGCAGTCCCCTAGGGTTCCCCTTCTTGTTCATTTTCCACTCCACCAACCTGTCTCCCACACATAAACCTGATTATGCATCACAGCTCAGCTCCCAAGAGTTATAACAGTTACACCCTCAGGCATGTGTGCAGCACTTTACAGTTTACAAACTGCTGTATCTCATCAACTCTCCGTCTCAAAGGTAGGCAGAGCTGGTATTATTTTAATCTCCATTTTCCAGATAAGGAAGCCCAAGCTCAGAGCTATTGGAAAGATAAGGCCAGGATTCAAAGTCAGGCCTCCCAAATCCAAATCCCAGTACCCCCAGGGCAGCGCTGTGATTGCTAGGTGCAGAAACCAAGGTTCCCTCTCCTAAAACCAAACTCAGAAACACGCGCCTGCAGGCACACGCACATGCGCCCATCACCCCAACACATGTGTCTGCACAAATGAGCAGGGCTGGACTGTGTGTACAGGCAAACAGCCTCCCCTCCACTCACATATTCCTCCCCCCAGCCAAGGCTGGCCCAAATCTGCCTACACTCCGGGCACTTAATAAGCAAAAACATCAAGTCACTCAATCAATAAGCTCAGCTGTTGACAACAGCGAGGGCTGAGAGCTCCTAAAAGCTAATAATGCTTTGAGCTATAAACGTGGTCATTAGCCAGGTTCCCGCCCTGCCAAGCTGGCTCTGCTGCTGTGGACGGGGGCACCCGCGCCTGCAGCCAGAGGCCATGGCATTTCGAGGTTGGCTGAACCCACTCGGCCTGCCCAGACTGGGCTGCTGCTGCCATCCCCCTCTCCTGACTTGAGTACCCCTGGGGACCCTTTCCCAGGGCCCAAGAAGGGGCAGCCAGGCTGAGGAGGCCCCAGCTGGATCCCGCCAGAAGAACATGTGGGAATCCTGAGGGCCACCTCCAGGACTGTTAACTTTGAAACTCGTGCTGTCTCACAACCACCAATGCCACTCTCGGGAAGCTGCCAGGGAAAGATGTTACACACCCAGGCTTCAAGGAGATGTGATTCAAAGAGGAGGCCTGACTCCTAGCTGAGCCATTTATGAGCTGCAGGACCTTGGGCAAGTTACTTAACTTCTCTGTGCCTCTGCTGCCTCTTGTGTAAAATGGGAATAACCACCACCTCCCAAGGTGATTGTGAGGCTTGAGTGTGATACCTGCACCTAGCAGAGTGACCAGAACAAGAAAGGTGCCTGATAATCGAGGAAGGAGGAAAGTGACCCTGGAAGCCACCTGCAAGTGTGGGAGAACCCAGCACTGTTGGAAGGTGGGAGGGACGTGAGCCAAGTGACATACCTTGTTGTCAAACATGGTCAGGCAGCCGGCAGAGGGTCTGCCTGTTTCCAGCTGTTTCCTCCAGATGATGTCTGACCTTAAAAACCGTCTTCAGCCAGGGCAGGTAGGGTATTAGCAGATCTGGACAGCACAGGAAGACAGTGACCTGCCAGGACACCAGTCCTGGATTAAGGAGGGCTCTGGGGTCCCATCACAGATCTTAAATCTGGGCACAAGATTCCACCAGCCTCTCCTTTTAAATGAATCAGCCCCGGCAGGGAGTTGCAACATCTGAGGGTTGCCCTTAATTAGTTGTTGTTTCAGCAGATAGAATCAGGGAGCATGTACCCCCCAGTTTCCCAGAGGAAAATAATATGCCTTCTTAGTAAGTAAGATTATTTGAAAGTGATGTCAAAACAGAAGCCATTTTTTTTTCCTCTCTGGAAATCTCTCAGCATTTCTGACTTTCCAGTGGCTTCTCCTATCTGCTGGCTCTCTCTCCCTCTCTCTCTCTCTCTCTCTCTCTCTCTCTCTCTCTCTCTCTCTCTC
>NW_020838083.1:672406-687155 GCF_003676395.1 Aethalodelphis obliquidens | reverse complement strand
TCTCTCTCTCTCTCTCTCTCTCTCTCTCTCTCTCTCTCTCTCTCTCTTTCTCTCTCTCTGTGTGTGTGTGTGTGTGTGTGTGTCTTCTCTGTCTCTTAATGTCCTTTTCTGTCTCTCTCTGTCCCTCTTTGTCTCTATTTTGTCTCTCTTTTATCTCTGAGATTGTCTGTGTGCACGCATGAATGTATATGCAATCTTATTTCTCCTACTATTGACTCTTTTCACCCAGATCAGAATTTCTGAAAATTTTTGGATAAGAGTTCCCACCTATGACCCAATATTGAAGGGGGGATTACCTTCGTGGGGTGACGGTTCAGAACCATGGGCAGAGTTTCGCGTTGGCCACGCAAGGACTTCCAGGCCCTGAGGAAGGCGTCCTGGGTCGGGGTGAGTGGGGTGGGAGGAGGCTGGGCAGGATGGGAAGAAGCTTCTGGAACTGGTGAGGGAAGGAGAGGAGGAGCCTGAATTGATAGGAATGGGCTGGGTTGAGGAAAAGAGTGAAGATAAAATCATAGTGAGGGTGGAGGGCTGGATGTACCAGAGTGAGTATAAAGGGGTGAGGCTGTGAGTTCAGGGCTCCTGAGCATGAGTGAGGTGAGCAGAACGGTGAACAGCCGTGCGTGTGTAAAAGAGCATGTCTGTTCATTTGAGTGGATGTGAAGGCAGATACGAGGGATGTGCCGATGGGTTAGAGTCAGCCCAGGGTCAGAACTGGGCTGCTTTCAGCCTTTCTATCCCCTCCTCCTTGCCTTGTGGGAGGCAGCAGGGGCCACTTGTAGGGCTCAGCCCCAGGGAGGGGCTGAGTGTCGGGGAGCTGAGCTCACACTCGGGACTCCACTTGTGGAGGGAAGGCAGGGAAGGGAAGCAGGCCATTCCACCAGGCTGGCAGGTAAATATTTAGAGGGCTGTTTTCATGAGTATAAAAACTCAGCCCGTCTGCTAGGCTGTGCTTGCAGAGGCTGGGAGGGGAGAGCTGGATCTAGGCCAGCCAGGAAGCCTGTTTAAACCCTCAGACACACAGCTCCCCCAGCCCACGCTGCACCAGCCTTCTGGCTCTCAGAGACACACACAGGGCACTCAGCCCACTGGCACACACGCCTGCACTCACCAGCACCCTGTGCACGGGTACACGATTACACACACGCACACAAACACACGCCAGCCACACTGTATCACATACACAACCAGACCACACAGCTCACATATCATTACAAATGCATCCACAGTGGCCCATACAACTCACACAATAACACATGCACACACTCAGTTCACGAGGCTTCACACCCACAAATGTACCTACGACTTAAACACACAGAGACCAGTCACCATAGATGAAACAATATCAGAGGTGGACCAGCCACACACACAAAACGTATACATGAGCCCTCCCAGGGACCAAAGTAGACTTTAAAGAGCACACAAGTACAGGCGCACACACACAGACACTGAACACTTACGGACTCACATACTTTTGACAACATCACAAACGCAGTTTATTTATCAAAGGCCCTAGATACGTCCTGCAAAGTCACATGCTGTCTTACCCAGGCAACTCACCATCCTCTGGGAGGCTTTATATGGTAAGAATAATGTTTATAAGGTAGTGGTTAAAAGACTTACTCTGGAATCAGACGGTGTGGGTTAGAATCCCACTTCTGCCATTTATGAGCTGCTCTTGGAGGGGGGCATGTAATAATTCAATGAATTCATGAACTTAGAATGGTACGAAACACATGGTGAACACTCAGCAAACTCCATCTATAATTATCACAGAGTTTACATATATAATTACTGTCCCTATTTCATAAGGAAGATGAGGCCCAGAGAGTGGAAATGACTTGTCCAAAGTCATAAGACTGATGACAAATATGGCGGTGGGGATGACGGTGATGATGACGACATAACAGCAGATACTTATTTTGCACTTATGAGAGCCAGGTACTGTTCTAAGTACTTTCAACCTATATTATCCCAGTCAGTGCTCACAACAAGCATAGGAGAGAGGCCCTGTTATTATCTCCACTTTGCAGTTGCAGAAACTGAGGCACAAAATTGTTGAGTAACTTGCCCCAAGTTGCACAGTAAGGGTAAAGCAGGAGGTCGTTGCAGAGTTAAGTAAGCCCTGCCCTGCCATCTTGCCCACTTACTTCCCAGCCACCCTCCCATGAACTGCAGCGCCTTTGAGTGGTACTGCGGTTTCTCTCTGTGACTCCTACTCTCTCCATCTGCAAGGGCCTTTCTTACCGACTGGCAAGACCTCTTCTCCGGTTTGCATTCTTTCCTAAGAATCTCAGCCTTACCCTTGGTCCAAGGTGTGGGAAACCCAAGGGGACTGGAGCCAAGGGCCTTGATTCCACTCCCTGGTCTGGGACTCAAATAACCCATGGCCTGGCCAAGTTCCTTAACCTCTCTGGCACCCAGTTTGCCATCTGTGAGATGGGAATGCTGTATCTCCCTCTGAGAGCTTGATCACATTCGTGAGCATGAATAGTCTTTGCAAACTATAGAACCATCTATAGACATTGATGGCAGCGGCAGGGAGCTAGGAAGCTCCCAGAAATCTTGGCTCTCAGATTCAGACTCTCAATTTAACTTTGGTGGGAATGTCCACATATCCTGAGGTCTTTCTAAGAAGTGCTTAGGGAGCGACATCCCAGGACCAACAGGTGCCTTGGAAGCAAATTGGCCTACATGCCTTTTTACAGCAACGAGGAAAAGGTATGTCTCAGGCAGGATGGGTCACGTTACACCGTAGTAACAAATAGCCTTCAAACCTCACTGGTTGAAACCACATTATTTCTTGCTCACATTAATATCCATCACCAGTCAGCAGGAGGCTCTGCTCTTGGTTATCACTGGACAAGACTGATAGAGCAGCTACCATCTCTCCTGTTGCCAGTCACTCTACTTGAAGGAATAGAGAGCTCTAGGTCTCACTCTGGCAATTAAGTGCTTGGCCTGGAAGTGACAGGTGTCAATTCTGCTCACAAGTCAGGAGTCAGAACAAACACAGAGCCCCATGCAAGGGGACCAGGCAGTGCAATCCTACCATGTAGATGGGGACGCTGGAAATAACTGGATAGCAGTTCTGATGGTGATGACAGGAGGAAGGAGGCAGCAGCTGTGACAACGACAGGGTGGGCTGCGCCCTGCACCCACTGCTCCTGGGGGAGATCCAGCCTCTGTGGTAAGCAGGCCCAGTCCTGTGACTCATTCCCTCCCAGTGACTTTCCAGAAGGCCATGGACTATGGAGTCCCAGAGGCCTGGATTTGAATGCTGGCTCTGTGTGACTGCAGGACTGTTATATCAGTGATGCTCTGTGAGTATCAGTTTCCTCATCTGAAAAGCAGGGTAAACTCCCTGCCAGAAAGAATGGCATGAAGATAGCACCTATATCGTGCCTGCCACCCTGCCTGGAACATAGAGGGCACTTGACAAATGGTGGCTGATTCTCCCAAGGACTAAGGTTCTGGAAAGACCCATCCTCCACCCTGGCTCCAGCCTCTGAGCCTGGCTTTGCACCATCCCCCCACCCACGTATTCCCCCTGCTGTCATGGGTTTCCACAGCCCCATCATGCTTTGCAGTGAGGCTGACCCATTCCCCGCCAGTGGTACCAGACCCCATGCAAGGAGAAAGGGCGATGCCGGCTACCCGGCAGAGGGTGATCCAAAGGAAACCTCAGTGACTGGTCTGCTTGCTCATTAATGAGGAAAACAGTCATCACTGAAACCTGGGGACTGGAGAGGGAGAAAGACGTTCCAAGCAGCACAGATATCTGATCTTGAGCATTTTGACCTCCACAGAAGGACCTCCACAGAAGCTGGGAAACCCCCAGCTCAGGTAGCCAGAGAAGGAGGGAGTCTGTCCTCTGAAAGACCATCCCTGCTTAGCTTCCTTATCTTCTCTCTCTATGCTTTCTCCTGAGCTCCAGGCTCATATGCCCTTTTTGTCCTGGGCACCCCCATGTCTGAGTCCCCAGACAGCCCCAGTGAAACCTGACAACCTCACTCACTGTCTGTCCCCAGCCCACCCCAACCTGGTCTTCCTCCCACATTCCCGCTGTCCATGCAGGAACTTTTGAAGCTATTCATTCGGTCAACACGGCTCTAATGCTGCCTGCATGCCAGGCCCCGTGCCAGGAGCTGGGGATGCTGAGATGAAAGACATGGTCTCCGCCCCTGGCAAGTTCTCAGTCTAAAGGGGAAGACAGACGGGGACCAAGCACCACAGGGCAATTGTAGGGGCACGCTGGGCAGGCAAAGGCGTGACCGACTTTGCGGGCAAGGCAGGGGATGGCCAGTAAAACTTCCCAGCAGAGACAGGCTGAGGGATGAGTGTCCTGGGAATATCTGGGCGGGGGTGCTCCAGGCAAAGGGGATAGCGCAGCGTTAAACAGCGTGATGCATTCAAAGAACACAGTCGTCTGTGGCTAAAGCATTAGGTGCAAAACTGGAGGCAAGGAGTGAGTGGGGGAAACGGGGGTGCAGACAAGCAGGGTCACTCACGTGTTGCCATGCTGGGTCCCTCCCTCCACCAACGGGGGCGTTGTTAGTAGGAAACACGTGAGACAGGCGGTCTCGCCTGGTAGCTGGAGTTCTCTGGGGATCCCCTAGCAGAGCCCAGGGCCACCCAAGCCTCCCACCTGCACTGCTGCTTCCTCCTAGCCTGTGCTTGCCGTGACCCCTTCACGCTCTGCTTCTGCCTCATGTTTCTGGCCCCTTTCACGCTCTCCAGTCCCCTGCAGCCTTGGGTGGCCTGCCCTTGAGTTAGGTCCACCCCAGGTACAGCTAGCTGAAACCTAGGGGGTCCTGTGGCTGCTCCTTCAGTGGGGCTTTGCAGAGACGAGACTGATGTGTGCGGAGGCAGGAATGAGCAGCCCAGACACCTCCAAGTCTACTGCTGCAGCAAGTCCAAGCACTTGGACTCTGCGGGCCATGGGAAGCCGTAGAGAGATTCCGAAGAGGGAAGTGACAATGCTGGATTTGTGAATGAAACAGATGATGGGAAGATGTGAGTCATGGCCCCAGTGAGTACTTGGCTGTGTAGAGGCTGGGGGACCCTCAGCAGCGTGTACACAAGCTGAGCTTGAGCCCAGCCTCCAGTCTAGGGTAGCAGAACCTCTGTGGCCGAGAACTGACATGGGAGCCTTACGGGAAGGAAGAAGCCATCCCCAACCCTCTGAGAGGACATGGGGAGCCCCTACAAGTCCCACCCCAGCTCCCTTATGAACGCAGCCTGAACCTGCCACCCCACTTCCGCTGCATCCCATTTTTCCGGACTTAATGTGACAAGGTCAGTGGTAGCCAAATCAGCATCCTTGGTGCTGCAAGGGCCGGGCTATAAAGAGGTACAAAGCCATGGTGGGAGTTCCGGCATCCTTCCTGGTATCCAAACAGAAGAATTCCACGACCTGAAACTCCACACGCAGGGACGTGCACACAGACACAGAAACACCCAGGAGCTGCCCTCACAGCCACAGCCTTTCAGAAGCACCTCGAGGTGGCACTGGCTGTCCCTTCTTTAGGCAGTTCTAACTCTGAAACAGGGCAGGGGCAGGCAGAGAGACCACCAGGCAGAGAAGTAGCCGTTCCATCCTGCTTTTCCTCCTGAGCTGTGGCCTCTTACATCTCCTCTGACATGTTCTTGGTTGCTTTCCTGCTTTCTGTCTCTGTCTCTATTTCCGTATATCCCTGGATCTTAATGAGTCTTTCAGCTAGGTCTTCCTTTGTCTCTCTGGGTCTCTGTCTGGGTCTATGTGTGTTTATGTCTCCATTTCACTGTCTTTTTCTCTCTTCCTCTGTTTTGATGACTTTTTTCTGCAGCACCATCACAGACTAGCAGGGTAGAAAGAGCCCATAGATTTCATCAGGCCCAAAATGTACTTATGGAAATGAGGAAACTTGAGCCCGACAAGGGAGGTGCCCCTGGGCAGACACCTGGGCTTGTACTATTAGGGCCAAAGCCTCTCTTGTTGTAACAAAGCTAGAGTCTTCCTCCCCAGTTCACGTGGCTGGCAAGCAGCAAGAGGAAGCACAGGAGAGAGAGGACCACGATGATTCTACAGCAGCAAGGCGGGGGCAGGGAGACCCTGAGGCCAGTGGACAGAACCCAGTTCTAGGAATAGTCTGTCCATGAGCATGCTGTCACTTACCATCACTGAGCCTCAGTTTCCTCTGCTGTGAAATGGAGATAATCAGAGCAACCTTGTCTGCTTCACCAGCCTCCGATTAGTTTTTTATTAGAGGAAGGATATGGAAGTGCTTTGAAATAAACTGTAAAGCATCAGGCAGGAATGGAGGGCAGGACAAGGACTGATGACTGATGATAATGATGGCCCTTGATGTGGATGGTGACAGTGGCGATGATGGTGATGGTGGTGGTGACAGTAATGCTGGTGAGAGTGGTGATGGTGATGGTTCTGATTATATTGTGTTGACGGTGACCGTAGTGATGGTGTTGATAATGGTGATGGTGAGAGTGGTGATGATAACGGTCATGAAAGTGGTGATGGTGGTAATGATGGTGACAATGGCGACGGTGGTGATGAGAGTGACTCTGGTGATCATGTTGACAGCAACCAAACGTAATATCTTGGATTCAGCCTTCTGAGGCTGAGATGAAAAATAGCAGGTATTCTTTGGAGAGAGCAACCCCCTCCAATCCCACCTTCTCCTTTAAGTCACCCCAAACTGTAGATCCAGGCTCCAGCCTTCCCATCTCCTCCAGTCCCTCCCCTGCTGTTGCCACTCTAGCCCAAGCCTGTGTGTCACCTCTCTCTCTGCAGCGTTGGCTTCCCTTCCCCAGCCACCTCCCCAGACTGTTCTTTCCCTCGACTCACTCCTACGCACAGGCAAGGAGAGGGAGCACACTCACCGTAGCTCTTTATACCCGGGAACACCTCCCATTTCTCCTGCCTTGGCCTCCTTCCATTCCCCACCGGCCTGCAGTCAGCTTTCTAAGACGGGAGGTGAGATGGACAGGGCCCAGCCTGCTGCCCACTCCCAGCTCTCCCTTAACCCCTGGGACAGGACCATGTGGGGTAGAAAGGGATGTTCATGATTTGGCACCAAACCCAGCTCCCTGCCTCAGTTTCCCCACAAGGAAGTGACCTCAGTCTCTGGAAGCAATGAGATGAGTTCCCTGCCCAGCACAGGTGAGGGTCAATGGCTTCTAAACTCAGTTGCCACCCTGCCAGTCCTCAGCAGGCTGGAGCCAGTGGGGTGATGGGAGGCTGTAGGATGGACTGTGTCCTGTGTCCTGGGACAACCATGCCCTCTCCCATGGCCCTCCTCTCAGCACAGGGAACGGACCAGAAGGGATGGAGAGCAGGACAGAAACAGAGCTGTCAGCCAGAAATGAAGGCTGAGGTTTGAAGCTCTGGCATCTTCATCTCCATAATGCCTCCCACCATGTCACCCTCTCTCCTTGTGCCTCAGTTTCCCCTTTGCAGTAGGCAGAAGCCCATTGGGTGTCCTCCCTGAAGATACAGACAGGGGCTGGCAGCTTCCCACCACCGTGGCCTCCCCAGGGTCACTGGCAGACTCCCCCGCACCTCCTTCCCTGCCATGGCTGCTCCTTTGACAAGCACCACCAGGAAATCAATCATCCCAGCAGAGCCAGGCCACGGCCCCAGACGTTCCAATTAAACACTTCACTCTGACCCTGGTTGCATCATCTCGGCTTGGAATAACGTCATCTATCTTCCCTAGATGGACGGAGCCTACAGGCCAGGCAGGGGGGGACCAGAAGTGCCCCACCCCCTGGAGACAGCCTCATCACGACAGGGACACATTTCAATCAAGAGGAACTGCGGCCCTTTCAGGAAGAAAAGCTGTCAGCCTTCCCAGGGACAAGCATTCATCTCCCCAGGAGGAGAAAAACATCTTGGCCCCTGCCAAGGGGAGCCCCATGTTTATGCCTCTGCCCTTCCCATTTGTTGGGCTGTCACCAGCCAGCCGGCCAGCCGGGAACTCTGGAATCTCAGGGAAGTGGCAAGTGGGGGGATGGGAGACCAAGGACAGAGTCTGATGGGACTTAATTTGAGGAGGGTGGGGTCCCTGGGTGGGGTGCTCTTGCCTCATGGGGCAGCTTCAGCCCTTGTATAAAGCAGCCCCCAATTCGAGAGGGGAAAGAGGGGTCCTGCCCCAGGGCCTCTCCCGGACTGATGACAGTCTTGTTGGGGCAAGTCCCAGACTAAGCAGGGAGGCCTGCCCTTGGGAACCTCCTTTCTGATGGGGGCGGGGGGACATACCCCTGCCTCGCGGAAAGCCCAGTCTGAGAGATACAGTCCCTGCCCAGGGGACCTGCCCTCCACCCCCCGACCCCTGCTCCCAGACTTAAAGGGCAGACACAGCACCTGCCTTGGGAAACTCATTCTAAAGGGCAAATGCAGTTTCTGTCACATGAACATCCCCCCGGGACCTCCACCTTGTGGGCCCTGGGGATGGAGAGCCCCTCAATTCAGGGCTGCCCAAAGGATCTTTGGCATCAGGCAGACTTGACCTGAGTTCAAATTCTAACTCTATGCTTTCCTTCCTGTGCGTCCTTGAACCAGTGACTCAGCCTCTCTGAGCCTCCTTTCTTTACCTGGAAAACAGGACCTGCCTTGAGGAGAAGGTGGGGAGGCTGTGTATGTGAAGCACCTAGCAGAGTGTCTGGCACACGGGGACCCACAGCGGAGGGCAGCGGCCTCCAGGGCAGGCTAACTTACAGGACCGGGCAGAGAAGCAGCCCAGGGAGCTCAGGAAGCCTGGCCCTCGAGAGGGGAAAGGAGCCCAGGTCCCACAAGGTAGTAACCGAGCCAGCGGTGGGACCAGGACGGGGGCCCCAACCTACCGCAGCCCTCCTTGGGCACCAGCAGATGGCGCAAGGCCGGATGCCCAGGAAGTTTACTGAATATGACCTAGAGGCTTAGACTGTGGGGTCGGGGGCCAGGACCCACCACCCAAAGCAACTCCAGATTTAAAATTAGAATCTATTACCCCAGAAGCAACGGAAGAGTTTCCTTGGACGCCCCCATCTCCAAGGAACTGCTTCTGTGCTGGCACTGCTTCCTTTGGGGTTATTTTTAGCTTGTTTTCTCAGTAATGATTCTTTTGGGTGGATTTCAGGGTTGTAGCTGTGTGCTCTCTGGGAGACGGGGAGCGGTATTCGTACAAAAAAAAAAAGAGGGTTTTTATTCATAGTAATTCAACTGGATTTGTAAAGTTATTATTAAGCATTTGTCACCACAAGTCACTTTGATTTGGCTTTCCTTGGAGCTGTTCTCCCTGCCCAGTTTTGCTTGCTTATCTTACATAGGACCCCTAGGAAGTTTAGGGGGCCCATCAAGGACACACAGAAAAAACCAGAGACCACTCTTCACAGAAGGAGAAAGGAGAAGGCAAACCCTTTGGGGTTTGCCTCCCAGGGAGGAACATGATACTGATAATAATGATACAAAACACGCACAGAGTACTCGCCAGTTACTGCTCCCAGGTACTTTGCAACACTGCCAGGTAGGTACTATCACTATCCTCATTTTAGAGCTGAGGAACCGGACAGGATACGTTAAGTAAGTTGCCCAAGGTCACATAGATAGTAGACAGCAGAGCTGGGATTTGAACTCAGGAAGTTTGGCTCCAGGAATTAGACTCCGAACCACCTATAGACAGCCCGTGATACCTGTCCGTGAGATTCTGAGAGACAGACGGGGAGGTGGAAACAAAAATGCTTTCACTTAGCCTGAGGATGGGGTGGGGGGTAGAATCTCCAAGTGAGGAAAACACTGCGGTGGGCCCAGACTTTCTTTGAGTGTCCCCTGCTGTTGGATTCCAAGGTGGACTTAAGGAGTCCTCGGGATATCATCTTGAGAGGGCATTTTTAATCCTACGTGCTCTGAGCAGGTGAAACGAACAGAGGCTTTACAGGCAGACAGAATCAAATCCCAGCTGTCTCACTTTCAAGCTGTGTGACTTTGAGCAAGTTGCTTTGCCTCTCTGAGCCTCAGCTTCCTCATCACTAAATGGAGATAATATTTACATACTGCTCAGGATTATAGTGAAGATTCAAAAAGGTAATGGATAGGGAGACACTGCAGGACACTGGTGTCCAAACTATTGTCTTTTCTGCCCTTCATTCATTCATTCATTCGTTCGTTTGTTCATTTGTTCGTTCATTCAGTAAACATTTATTAAACACTTAGGGTATGTATGGGACTGTGTTCAATGCTGTGGGAGACTGAAAGATGAGTAAGACATAATCTTTGTCCTTAAGGATTTTATAAGGAGAAGCTAAGAGAGCGGGTGAATTCCAACTACAAGGCAGACAGTGATTAATTCCCTCTGGAGTGATGAATAAGGCTCTGCAGAAAAGGCCCCATAAGGAAGCAAGGAAGGAGGAACAGGTACTCCAAGCAGAGGCAACCACAGGCAAAAGGCACGAAGGCAGAAAAATGTACAGCCTGTTTGGGGGAGAGTGGCCAAGGGGGGAAAAGGTATGTATCAAGCAATAAATGCAAATCTGAAGAATTGGGGATTAATCCTATAGGCAGTGGGTAGCCAGAGATGGTTTTATAGCAAGAGTGAGACAGGAGGAAACTGAGAATCAGATTTGGGAGGTGGGGTGGGAAATTAAAGCAAGGATTCCCATGTTAAGGGAGCAGGAAGGAGAACCTGGATTTTGATCCCAGCTCTGAAATGAGTTCCCTCTGTGAAGTCAAGCAAATCACCCATTGCTCTGGTCTCATTCCCCCCTGTAACGCTCATGGATTTCCTGGATGGCCTCTGACGATCATACAAATCTGTGGTGTAAGGGCTTCCTCCCCCTTCGTGGCTCCCCTCTCATCTTCCCCAGCAGCTTTGGGCAGTCTCTACCCAAAGCCAGAATCCTGGGCACTGCCAACCCCAGGAGCCAGGCGGAGCTGGCTCGAAGGCTCTGTGGCCTTGCAGGCGACAGCTGGGGAGGCTCTGGGGAGAAGTTGGGCCCCTGCTTCTTCCTCTTCCACCTGCACCTGGCAGCCAAGTTGGCTAATGAGAGAGGAGTTGAGTAAGTTGTAGGAACGTCATGAGTTGACTGCCATTTAGCTGCTGGGCTGTGGCAAAAAGCGCACGCTTGTTCACTTTGTATTTTTCTCTCTCTCTGGCTCTGGCTCTCTACTTCTCTGCTTCACATTTGATCAAAGCTCTGCCCTGGAATTAAGTGAAGCTCTGTTGGGGGTGGGGAGGAAAGGATGGGAGAGCACAGCACAGCCAGCATGGCCTGAGTCCAAATCCTCCCTTGGCTGCGTGCCCGGGGGTGGTCCTAGCTTACTGTCCCTGTGTGCCAGAGGGAGGAGGGATGGGGGACGCGTAGATCAGGGTTTGGCAGAGGGTGAGGGTTGGAGAGAACGTGCTGCCTGCCGAGGAACTCAAGGTGGAGTGCTCTAGGGAAATGAGAGTAGAAACCCTAAACAGTTCAGGGGCCAACTCATCTTGCAAAGAGTTTGTGTGCGTGTGTCTGTGCGCACGCATTAGCTGATAAGATGCTTTACAAGCATCTCCGAGTCTGTGACCATGTACATGTGAAGTTGTAACTGAACATAATAGCCCTGGGAGTGCATGTCATCACAGGCATATACCTTTGTGGGCAGAGGCCATGTGCCCGCTTGCCTCTCCAGCATCCCTCCCCAGTGCCCCCCCTTCCCAGCTCTCCATGCTCCAGCCTGCCGTTTCCTGATCACACTGTATCCCCCCTGATGCCGTGCCCTTATAAAAGCTGCTCCCTCTTTCTGTAACAACCTCCTCTCCTCTCTCTTCTCCCCTGGCCCACACCAACTGGTCTTTCCTTCAGCGCAGCTCAAAGCTCACCTCCTCCAGGAAGCCTCCCTTTTCCTCTGCCAGGAACCTTAGGAATCTCTGAACCCCTCCCCAGCTGAGCCAGACTAGGATTCCAGGGGGATCCCAGGAGCACCCCACACACACACAAACAGTGAGCTCCCCTTAGTGAAGGCCCACATTGACCTGTCCTATCTTCTTCTGTGGGCAGGGGTCCTGAAAAACAGGGGCAGATGTCACCAGGTCCACCGTCGTGGCAGGTCAGGCAGTTTCTGTGTGGGTCCCTGATGGACATCCATGCAGGGAACAGGGCCCAACTTCTGCCCGGCTGCCTGGCAGAAGGCTGGGGTTGTTCTAGGGTCCATGAAGGTGGGTCCACATAGAAGGTACCGGAAGAATCTGAGGCTGAAATTACATATTCCCTAATGATAGCAGGCTGCCCCGACCCCCAACCCTTCCTGACTCTGGGTCTCAGTCTTCTCCATAAGATGAGCAAAAATGCTTGCATTTTTATGCCACATACTTATCACAGCTTGTAATCAATCACAAGCTTAGTGTCTGTCTTCTCCTCTAGAATGGAAGTTCCACGAGGACAGGCTACGTCGGTCTTGTTCACGGTTGTGAGCAGTGGCTGTGATATCAGAAATATTCACCATATTGTGAAAGGGAGGGAGAGGGAAGAGAGGGAGGGAGGGAGGAGGGGAAACTGAGTGGGCAGAGGGAGATTGGATTCCTATTATCTAAGGGCTCTGGGTTATGGGGGCAGGGCTAGAGAGAAGAACCGGAACACTGTGCCCAGTCTGCGGAGGAAGCTGGGAGAGTGGACTGAAATCTCTGACCCACATCACCGGAGCAGTGGGTCCTCAGCTCAGAAAAGCAAACTTGTGTCTGTCCCCTGGACTTACTCTTTACAAGCCCCGTGCCCCTTCCTTGTGGGGAGGTGGGCAGAGGTAGGAGACCTCCCTGCTTCCGTCCTCCTCCTCCTGGACCCCCACCCCCACCCCAGGCCAGTCTCAGGAGGTGGTTTCTTTCCCCCTTTCTCCCACACAGAGGCTGGCTCGCCTCTCAGTGGGATGGTGAATAAGCCCTTGGGTGACGCTAGTTGCCATCAGGCATTAGGGGCCTAATGAGAATCATCTTCCTTGACGACTCCAGCACCTTCCATCCCCAGGGCCGCCAACAGCCCGGCCAGCCCTCCCCACACTGCACCTCCGAGCTCCAGACAGACGTGGGATATGGGGAGGGGCGAGAGCCGCTCTCCGCAGGCCCCTGTGCCAAGCTGAGGCGGCAACAGCCAGCAGCCCGGGAGGAGGGAGGCTTCCGGAAAGGCTCCAAGCCCATTTTCCAAAAAGAAAATGTCACTTTTCTAGATGAAAAGGAAACTCACAGTGTCGAGAGTTCTAGGACTGAGACAGGCAGATGAGGGACAGAGACGAAGCGCCCCAGCTGGCCTTGCTCTGACCTACCTCTTCCCACACTCTGTCTGGCTGAGTGAAGAGATATGGGGGGCGGTGGGGGGGTGACCCTGAAGATACACACACACCCCCGGCATACGAGCTATGTCCATAGGATTGAAGACCCTCTTCCTCCAGAGTAGAGTGGGATTGAGAGCCGGTCCTTGGGGGTTGGGGCGTGATACCCAACGATGCTATAAAATCATTTCTATTGATCCAATGCCTGGCTGACAGTGGACGGTTGACTCGTCTGGTCTGATCTGGGTTGCGCTCGAATGGAACGGACCTGACGGTGGGAAAGAACGCCACCCCCACCCCTCCCCCTCGGCAGCAGGTGCCTGGGTGAGTGTGCAAGAGGACAGTTCCCCACCCCCATCCCCATGTCCCTTTAAAGGCTGGCAAAACAACTTGTAGGAAGGCATGTCCCCTCCTCTTCGTGTCCCTCCACCCCCAGCAGCGGACAGGTTTTGCAGGAGCTGCGTCCCGGACCCATCCCCAAACGGAGCTGAGCCGGCGAGCTCTGGCGCGGCCCGAGAGGGGCTGGGCGCGACAGCGCGGCTGATTCCCACCCAGGGCTCCGAATAGCCACACGCAGACTCTGGGGGTGGGGATAGGGTACCCTCTATGCGCGCCTCTGTCCGAGAGGCCGTAAAACACCTCTGGCCACCAGCGAGGAGAGAGCATCCTTTGAAAAGGGACAACAGTGGCTCCGGTGGCGTCTTCCCCGGGGGAAATGTGGCCGCCGCAGCCGGCCGGCCCCACTGGGGCCCCAGCGCTAGCCTGCTCTGGGGAGGAAAAATAAAACATGAAACAGGGGTTAGCGGAATCGTGAGGTCGGCCCTTGCCCAAGTCTCATTAAGGAGACGCGCGCGCTCCCAGGCTGGGAATGCGGAATGGACACGTGGACAGGGGAGGGGAAGCTGGGGCGCGAGGCAGAGGTGGGGGGGGCGTCTCCGTGGTGCGCGAGTCGTGGGCCGCGCGCTCCGGGGCCACGTGACCACGGGGAATCGGGGAGGGGAGGGGAAGGGAGCGAGCGCGCCAGGCTCCGCACCCGCTACTGCCGGGGTGGGCGCTGAATCCCGGACGAGGGAGGAGGGAGGGCGAGCGCGAGTGTGTGTGTTTCTCTCGAGTCATTTACGGCGGAGCAGCCGGCGCGATCGCCGAGGAGGCGGCGGCAGCGGCGGCGGCGGCGGCGGCGGCTTCGTGCAACTGTGGCTCCCCCCACCTCCTCTTCCTTTTTGCTCCTTGATTCTTCTTCTCCCCTCACACTCGTCCATGGGGAGCCGGCCCCCCTGCTGGCACCTCCTCTCCACTCGGCCCCGTAGGCACCAGCTGCCGCCTCCCTGGCCACGGGCTGCGCGGGCGCCCGGTGCCCCGGCCCCTGGCGTGGCGCCGGGGTCTCGCCGCCCGCAGCACAGGCAGGCGCGGCGCTCCGCTCACCCAAAGTGACTCCGAGAGAGAGAGAGAGAGAGAGAGAGAGAGAGAGAGAGAGAGAGAGAG